>NW_024748502.1:1631170-1881796 GCF_018991925.1 Homarus americanus
GGGATACGACCAAGTGGCACGTGCTGTGGAGTGATGGAGTAAACGTTTCTTTCATTAAAAGTCGTATTTTTAATGTGTACAGATTAGATTTTTGATTGCCCACGAGGGGTTAGTTTAGTTGCACCCCTTACATCCTGTGCATGTAGCGCAGAAGGCTTAGTGCCCATCGGGGGAAGCATGCGGAGTTCATGCTTGACTTCGCAGGACTCATGCATTAAGGGCAAGATATTTCAGCGGTCAGGGGTTTGTCAGCAAGTTACATAGTGACAGAATCAGTGAGTGTGGGGGGAAAATTCTGTCCAATTTATCTGTTGACAGTGTGGCAGGTCCCATTAATGTCAAGTGCCAAGCCCGTCACTAGCAGGAGGATATTCCAGTCAGTGAGGAAGAGGTATTGGTAACGGCTGGGGACCTGTAGAGGAGACTATAGGTTAAGTGAGGAGTGGGAGGTGAGAGTTGCTGACCACAAAGTTTACAAAACAGTGCGGCTAGGTTTGAGGCCAATGTACTAGGTGTGGCAAAGTACAGGGGGTGGAGGATATGTGGTGGACAGGTACAGGTGGGAGGAGGCACATATATTGAGAGGTTATACCTTTTAGTAGAGTCAGACAAGTGGTGGGGTAATGGTAGCAAGGGTGAGTCCAGTCCAGGTAGCCCTGGTGGAGACAGCGCAGAATACAGAATCGGGCACGGCTTGTGGTGGGTGGAGGGACAGGTTGCGGCACCACGTGTCGAAGATGAGGCAGGACCTCCTGGGGGGTATGACACACCAGGGCAGGCTGGTAGGCACTACACCCAGTAGTGGTCACGCTGGCGGTGGAGAAAGGAGCAGCGGGAGCTATGGCGGGGACCACCAGCCAGTCAGTCCAGAAGAGAAGAATGACTGGGTGGCAACAGAGGGCAAGAGTAGGGTCGGAGACAGAACAGAGCAGAGGAAGAGTTTTCAATAGTGGTTGTGCATTTGGGAAGAGGGATAAGGATCTAGTCATGCTCACTGGAGGGGGGCTGGGTGCACCGGTGGGAGCACAAGGCCTGACAGCGTCAGAGCACAGACGGGAGGAGGCCCGAATTAGAAGGAGTTTGAGACGGCTGGATCATGGTAAGCAGATGGGAGCTAGGCAGGGAAGGTGTTGTTGAATAGAAGGTTGCTGGAGCATTGCAGAGGGACACAGAGGGGTGTGCCCTGGAAGACTGGGAGGGGGGGGCGTTGTGGTGATGCTGGCCTGGGAGGTTTCTCCTTGGGACAGATTTAAGATTGGGGGTATGGAGTTCAGCCCACACCACCCCTATTAGTGGTCTTTGATTTTCTTCTTGGGCACAGGCGGTGGAAAGGGTTATGAAGATATCTGACGTTCTACTTCTGGGTAGCAGGCAGTGAAGAGGGACCAATGAGAACATAAACACAAAATGTGGGCCCAGGATGATAGGCTTCTGCATACAGTAGGGGAGGAGGGTAATTCACAGTTATTGGGCATTCCTTCCACTTCTGACAATGACGGCAGCTTGTAGAATTTTTCCCCGGGTAATGTCGACGAATACTGAGGCCTAGGAATTAGTGTCACGCCCATCTTCGATGTCAGCGTATAGGGCGAAACGTTTCGATTGTCGCAAACATTCATCAGCGTTTACTAGGGGGGCACCAGAACAACCCTCGTCAAAGCCACCAGTATTAAATAAGCTCTATAGACCCCTGTGAGACCGACACTTGATAAAGTTCTGGTTCTGCCTTGTCGGAATTGAATGTTGAGACCATGCTGTCTGGCACTTCATCATCCACCAGTTTGAGATTGCTTATGGTTGGTGAGGCAGGTGATTGGGTCCGTGGCATTAGTGTTTCCAATTCGGCCAGTATAGGGAAACATTACCGCCACTGTCATAATCACTGGATCTGACCTTGAAGGGTGTTGATCCAGTATGACCAGAGTTGGCGATGGCATCTTTGGAAGGTTGTAGTATACCAATTCTTTTATATCGATAGTGCCAGTGTCCTTTCTGACGGGGCCTAATTTAACTATCACGAGGCAAATAATATTAAAGTCATAGTAATATAGAAGAGTGTATAATATAGTATAGAGTATTTCAGTATTATCTTCTGGCTATATGAACACGAAGAAACATTAATTTCATCTATATCTTTTTAATTCCCATCATTCGCGCAACTATATGCTAGCGAATTGTGTTTAACGGCATATTTCAAAAACCTTAAATTAATGTGGATCAATACCCTGATTTGACATTAATTTAAGTAATACTTTTGACCTTCCCACTGGGAAGCATGGAGGCCCACGGCTCTCACAAGGCCGATACGCATTTAACACATGTTATGATATGAACCCTTCCAGGTCACTATCAATATCATGTTATGTTCATCGTGCCTGTATCTTGGTAACTGTTTTTCTGTTGTTATACTAATTAGTTTGCTAGGTGATATATATATATATATATATATATATATATATATATATATATATATATATATATATATATATATATATATATATATATATATATATATATATATAACTCTTTCTCCACAAATGTGCAAGGATGAATTATACGATTCTACCCTTTGAGCAAATTCAGGTCCATATCGATACCGTGCAGGTACTCTCACACACGACGTCAGGTCGGTCATTCCTATGTCCCGGTTTCGGCCTGTAATTCCAGTGTGTATGATGCTTTCCTCACGTCCAATGGTTAAAACTAAGATTTTTACGGTTTGCAATAAATGCACACATGTATACATAGATTTTCCTCCATGTATTGATACTATGACTAGTTACCAAGATACAGAGCATTTACGAACATAACATGATAATGATATGAAGCCTGGAAAGGTCTACATCACACTTGTGTGTTTGTTTATGTTGCCTCATGTGAGGCCACTGTGGGCCTCCATGTACCCAGGTGGGATGGTCAAAGCATTATACCAGTAAGCTGCCAAAAATGAGGAGGACTGATCCACATGTAAGTTAAGGTTTTTTAAAATATGTCCAAATCAAACAATTCTCATATAGTTATGAATGATGTAAAACAAAGATAGATGGGGTGTGGTGGAAGTGCTGTAAACGCGTTGTATGGATTCACTGGATGGTTTATGCTATTTCATTCATACTTTCGTAACTACAACCTATGTACTCTTCCATGTTCCTGTATGAAGATAATGCAGAGTATACAAATATTTACATACATAATATTGATGGTTGAAAGTGTGCCCTGAAGAATGCAGTGATGGCTAGGGAAAACACTGTGTAACACTGAGTCCGCGATGATGAGAAATACAAGGCAGACTAGGTGCTATGCACGGCTCACAGTCAGACTGGGGCTGCTTACATATGGTGCCTCAAGTACACATACAATATGTGCAAGGTTGCCACGATTATATATATAAATGCTACCCCGCACAGTAGCTTATGTACAGGGTTGCTACTCGGCACAGTAGCACAGGGTTACACCGCGCGATACATAACCCCCGTCGCGTCTTTGTCTTGAGCGGACTTCTTAGTTCTAAGTCGCCCTGAGCGTCGAGGTGCATTGTGGGCGGATCCGTGAGGTGTAGGTGACTCCGCCTTCGGTCAGGGGGCTGTAGCAGCAAGGGTGGACCCGCCGGAGGAAGCGGCGTTCCCTCCACCAGACACGCTACCTCATTCCGATCTTGTAGTCCCGCCCATCACTATGCCCACCTTTGTCCCAACGTGTGTCGCTGTCGGGTCCTGACGCGGGCAAGGGCACCAAATCTCCAGTGGTTGAAGAGGGCGGGCACGGTCGCTCTACCGGGAGCCTTGGCGTCCTGGGCACGTGAAGCGGCGCTGTGGTCGAGCTTCGTTTCCGGCCCGCTACCTTCGCAAAGGCCTTTGCGTGTGCAGGAACGCAAGAGCGGAGAGGGCACCATACAGGATCTGGGCAGGGGAGCCGCCCTGTGTGGGTGCATTACGTGAACTCCAGGAGTCCTTTGTCAAACGCCCACGGTCTATGTTGCCTGAAGCGCCACCTGAGTGATGAGGGGTAAGGTGCTGATCACGGACCGCAGCCCTTGTTACGGCCGCTTGACTGTGGGTAGGGGTGCCGATGATGTGGCGGACTCCCTTCAACGCCCAGGAATCCTGTGAAGTCTCGGCTGGTGAACTGTGGCCCAATCGCCTGTCCGGCAGACGCAATGGGACGCCCAGGTCACGAAAGAGGTGTCGGAAGCGGCGAATGCGTGCCGACGTCGTGTCCGAGCCACAGATTACCACCACAGGCCAGCCAGAGTCGGTCAGCGACAACCAGGAAATAAGCCTCTAGCCAGAAGAAACTGCGCCGACACGGACTCCGGCGCCTGTTGTTCGTCGTCGCATCAAGAGGCTCTTGCTGCGACTGGGCCAGCCCATTCCACGCTCGCGGTACCGACCAGACACTTTTATATCCGCGTCAATGTTGGCCAGTACACAGCCCCTGCCTTGCGTATGCTTGTACCGTTCACGATGCTGCCGCAAGCGTCAGAACGCGCTGATGGAGAGTTGCAGGAGATCATTACCGGCACCGTGGTATGGTGACGAGGCTGTCCCCTATCTGCGAGAGGTCCTCACGTATCTTCAATACGGCGTAGGGCGCGTGAGGTCAAAAACGGTCGAAACTGTAGTCCTCACACTTCCAAGAGCTGAGTGGTGGGGTCAGTCGCGTCAGCGCGGTCCGTAGTTCCTCGGCGTCGATCGTCGGGTGCATACACTGGAGCCTGTGCAGGTATGTAGGGACCGTTGTACGCCTGCAAGGTGACGAGCGCGTTGCTGACGGAGAACCGGCCTCGATGCTACATCTCGTCTTCAGGTGTAGGGCGTCGGACTGGGAGCGGGAGAGGGCATCCGGATGCAACTTCCTCATCAGGCGCCGCTAAGCCGCGTGAAGATGAAGGCCTCTTCAGGCGCTGGAGGCGATGCTGATGGCATCCAGCGAATAGTGGTTAAGAATGGGTAATTGGCGCAGCAGGGTCTGATGAGGTCGAAGTGCTGTGCCAAACCGGGCGCAGAACTTGCACTTCGATAAGGCCCATACCACTGCCAGCAGCCCGGCAGCTCGGCGGTAGCGCGGCGGTGACTCAGTATCGGTAGTAAAGTGAGAGCACACTGTACGAGCGGTACTTCCTCCACCGGGATCCGGAGAAGGGTGTAACCAACCGTGACAGGCGCGAAGCGCCCGTCTGGAGGACGGTGGGGAGCGCTACGAAAGTAGTAGGATAGGTGATTCTGATTAGGCCTCTTCACCGAGAGGTCAGTCAGGGTCCACGTGGAACGCCCTTCTTAGCTCACTGAAGCGGAGAGGCCCGGCAGCGCGCGGAGACGTCAGGGGAAAAATTCCCCAAGAAGCTGGTCAAAACGGCGAAAGACCTGAGATCCCGTGAAGGTTGGCAGGTTTCGCGAAAGTCCGCGCAACTTTCTCCGGGTCCGCAGAAAGCAATGCCATCCCTTGAGAGTTTGCAGCCGTGAGAAAGATACACGTGCGGTGCGCCGGTGACGAATCCGCATTCAGAGTGATGCCGTGCGTCCTACACCTGAATACCGTACCCGCCAGATGCGACGAAGATGCTGTCAGGTAGTCCTCATCGTAAAGGAGGACGTCGCAGCTGGTCACGCTGATGGCGTCACCATCGAGATGAAGGCATCCCCGTGAAAGCAGCGAATCCCATAGCCACGCGGAAGCGTGGTGACAGTATCGCGCGATCCTCCTTCTTCAGTGGGACGGCCAGTAACCACAGAGGGCGTCCATCGTCGGTAAAGTGCCTTACCTTCGATCCACACCGAGTAGCGTAAAAGAACGGCGTGGTCGACACCTGGCTGTTGCTTAGACAAGTCGGTAGTAATCCGCACCCACCGCGAAGGTCTTAGCCATATTAGCGACTAGAGAGGGTGGCACTAAGTGATGGGTCGTCACCAACGGCATGATGATGCCTCTGGGCCACCATGGAATCCAGTTCCTTCTTGATCGATCCTCAAAGGCGAGAGGAATCAACCGGGAGGTGGCGCGCCCAGTGCATCTTCCCAAGAGGTGTAGATCTCATAGGCGGACCCGCCATAGCCTCGGTGGCGCGTAACAGAGGGGCCTCCTTTTCACACCAGCACATCCAGCACTCCTTCAGGCGCAGGCCCTGGCGGCTGAAGGAGACGCCCCGCCAGAAGAGGAAGCAGCTGTGACTTGGGTGGAGGCGGGAGGAGTGACGCTGGTTCTGGGCAGCCTGGGTGCGCCAGCTGCCTCGTCGACCACGCACCTGCTGGGAGTGCAACACAGCCAGCTGGGATCTGCTCGAAAGCTCCTGGGCACCACGCCTGTTCCGGTGCTCTTACCGACAACAAGTGGGTGTAGCGAGGAAATAGCTGCAATGCTCATCCATCCGGTGACACACCGCCGAGGTGATCTTGCTTGAAAGCAAGGAGCTCACACAGCGTCCGCAGAGCATTCAAACCGCATTGGGGCATTACCGCAGCGCGGCGTGTATCCGGTACCGCGGTTTGCAGCCCTTGTGCTTCTGGAGTGCGCCAACCCAATCATCAGAGATCGGCGCTTAAAATCGCACGCCCTGATGACTATTACATCACCGCGGTGTGACGGCGACGGATAGTAGGGGAAGGCAGCCCTGGGCGCAGGTCGATTCCACCCTCCTGATGACCCTGCTGTTCAGCGGCCATCTGGAGGGCATAACCATCCCCGAGGGAAGTGCAAGGTCCTCCTGCCTCGGCTTTTGGGCAGAGGGTCCAGAAGCACAGCCCTATCACTGTGCCCCTGTAGGGGGCATCTGGTCTGTAGACCAGTGCCCCACGGTCACATCCATCGGCTATTACATGCCTATGGCAAGTCTGGGGGCTGAAGTTGTCAAGAAATACATGAGGAAGATGGAAGAGTGGAAGGAACCAAAAGGCCTTATTCAGACAGAGATAGCTCAGCAAAATCAAGAGGCATGATCAGGCCTCGTATGACCGACATTCAGTCATTACCACCTGGAGGTGGAGGAAGCCCAGGGGATGAGTCGTTGCATCAACTTTGGTGCCTGACACCTGTCAAGATCCGTGTGATCCAGCTTCTCCATTCGGTTGTGCGCCTTGCGAATCGATTTCCTCCGGTTAAAGCTCAACGTATGTGCAAAAAGTCGTCAAAGGATTTGTTCTCCGCCTGCTTGCAGCTGGTAGTAAGGCACGGTTACGAAGCCTTGCTGTTATTCCGACCCTTTACATGCTCCTGTAGTTCGAGCACATCCGTCACTGAAGAGGTAGAGTCGGGAGGCAACGGCACATCGTGCTCCTAAAACTTTGGTTACGGCGCAAACACATCCGCAGTTGGATGAGCGCTGTTTGTTTGGAGGTATGCTGTCAAGGTCCACTATCATGGGTACTGTCCAACGCCGCCTCCACTCACGAAAAAAGCTGAAACGTGGCGCTCTGGTGAGAGGGCGGGTGGGGGTTGAATGTCAGATGCCTTTGGGAGCTACAGAAAGTGCACCTGGAGCACTGGTGTGGTGGAGGAGGATTACGCCTGGAGTGCTACCACAGTGAGGGTGGTGGGTTAGCGCCAGAGTCGCCAATAATTCAAAACGCATCTTTCTCGCCCTCTGAAGTTCCATCTCTCTGCGTCTCTCGTCCCGGTCGTCCATCCACTTCAGAATTGTGGCGATGTCCGTCACTGGAGGTGGAGGATGAGAGTCTGCGCCCGGTGGAGGGGAAGGTGGTGGGGAGTCGTGTCTCCCATCTTGACGTTGTCCCTTCTTACCTCCCATCTTTGTGTGTGCGTGGACTGCACTGTTTAATATATAAAGTGGCGCCTCAACAGCTCGAACCACATATATATGACATAAACAGCGCAAAAATCACGCATATGGTCCAGGTCCACTGTTCTGTCCGTGAGTGAGTGCGTGCGTGCGTGCGTGTGTGTGTCTGAGAGAGCGGAGGGAGCGTGGTCCGGCAAGACCGTCAGTGTCCCCCGGATGTCGCACGAGAAGGGTGTGCGCCTGCGTGCTCCGTGGGTACCACAAAAAACAGGCCAATGCTCAACTCAGCTCTAGACACACACTAATACATTGACACTAACACTGCCACCGTCACTAAAACGCACTGTGACGGCCCAACACTGCACATCGCGGCGAAACACAGCGCAACACAACACAACACACTATGAGTCGACGCGCATCACCGGCAGACGTAACTGTCGGCATTGTTCACACACTTTGTAAGTCCACAGATCCTAGACACTGCGCCATGAAGGTTACTAGTGTGCCCTGAAGAATGCAGTGATGGCTAGGGAAACACTGTGTAACACTGAGTCCGTTTATTGTGGATGAGAGAAATACAAGTCTTGACCAGCGTGTGCCATGCACGGCTCACACAGTCAGACTAAGGCTGCCTTGCCATATGGCAGCCTCGGGGCAATGTTGCCACATAACACGTGCAGTGTTGCCACGTGATTATATATATAAATGCTACTCGGCACAGTAGCTTATGTACAGGGTTGCTACTCGGCACAGTAGCTTATGTACAGGGTTGCTACTCGGCACAGTAGCTTATGTACAGGTTGCTACTCGGCACAGTAGCTAGCACAGTAGCTTAGATAACCCACAAATATCATCTATACAGCTGTACTATGAATGTGTCTGTTCGTGCGTGTGTTGCCTCGTGATAGTTAGAGTGGGCCCCCCGTCCAGAAAGGACACTGTACTAACCTCCAGCACCGACCCAGGTGGGCTAGAGAATATGGTTTCTGAGTGTGCGTATATGAAGTAAATGTTTTATGATCATACAAAAAAAATGTTCTATGAACACATATGCACATTTGTGAACGAAACTGGGATGATGGATATTGAGAGTTTGAACACTGAATGAATATATTTTAATATAAGCTGCTTATACAGACCTACCTCCCCAGTCTACTGATGTTGCGTAATTATCTTAATGATCTCTTATGATAGATATATAGATAGATAGATAGAGAGATAGATAGATAGATAGATAGATAGATAGATAGATAGAAAGATACTGTATGCTGAAAGTTGGATGGTAGATAGATGGGTACACGTATAGATCAGATAAATAGAAAGATAGATAGATGCTAGATACATCAATAGATAAGTACAGTAGACTAATAGATGGTTCATGAATAATATTTACTCAGATGATTAGTGACGTCTCAATATTTTCTCAGTTGATGAATACAGTTTGTCTCAGATCAAGAATAATAACAAAGTTTATCTTAGATAAAGTATATCGTTTTGATCTCTCCCAGGTGGTCAGAGTATACTGTAGGGGTTCACAGTATACACATTATACACATAACAGTATACACACCTTAGTATGCACCACAGTATACACAATATTATTTACCGCAGTATACACCTCTCAGCATAAACCACGGTATACACCCAACACTATACACCTCAGTGTACAGCTAACAGAATGCACCACAGTATACAGATAACAGTATACATCTAACAGTATACACCACAGTATACTCTTAACAATATACACTAACAATCAATATCGTAAGAGCAACGCAGAGTCGGATCTTATAAGTAAAAGGCTTTAAAGGAGTTTACATGACAAATTAACACAGACTTCTTAATGCTGTATGTGTGTGTGTGTGCGGGCGCGCGCACAAGGTGGTGTAATGCGTCTAGTGTGGCAGCATTATGATACCGCCGCTGGCTAGCCCTTGTGGTGAACAGGGAAGCAACCTCGTGTAAGTCTTCCCCTACCAGTTCACAGCTTCTTCATCGATAAGACTCCTGCTGTGCCTCCTCGTGGCAACACACGGTAATTGGGTGCCAAGTGGCCCCGGGCTAGACCAGCAGGGGATCTCGGAACAACGGTGAGCCTCAGAGGGACGGCCCATATGCCCAGCGGCATCTGCCAATTTAGCCGGCAGGGTGGACATTCAGTACCGGATGAAGGGACTTTTCAACATAAGACGAATTCTAGGCACGAAGTAAGGTGTTGACCGCTTCCATTACTGAACTTCACTATGCACACGAACTCACCCTCATCGCTCACAATGAACGCGGCCTACTGGAGATCCTGAACACCTACGCAGATGCGTATGAACACTTCGGCCTTGAGGTGATTCTATGTAAGACTCAGATTCTCTTCAAGCATGCTCCTGGTTCAGCCACATTTCCACCACCATCCAGATTAATGGTACTACCCGCTCTAATGTTACCCTCTTTCAGTACATTGGCTTTCCGCCTGTCCACCATAGTATGTAGTAGGTAGTAGACAGCTAACAAACAGGGAGGTACTACCGCCTGCGAAGATATTAGAAGCATAATGTATTGTCTAATGGTAGACCCTGCTGCCATATGGCATCACAAAAATTGTGACCAAGTCCCAGGTTGCTAATCTGACTTTCTGCACAATTGCAGGGTCTCAATGTTTCTCTTACTATTGACAACACAACATACGTATATAATTTCTCACTATTGATATTCATATTTTTTGTTTTTGTATTTATTTATGGCTCTTTATTATTACAGGGGGTAATAGTATTATTATTAATTAAAATTTTTATAATTTTCTATATTATTATTATTTTCTTTTATTATAATTGTTATTTATTTTTAAATATTGTTATTAATATTATTATTATTATTATTATTATTATTATTATTATTATTATTATTATTATTATTATTATTATTATTATTATTATTATTATTATTATTATTATTATTATTATTATTATTATTATATTATTATTATTATTATTATTATTATTATTATTATTATTATTATTATTATTATTATTATTATAATTATTATTATCATTATCATCATAATTATTAATAAAATTATTTTATTATATTATATTTTTTGCCCCCTCAGGTTTTGATGTGGGTCATTAAAAATGACTCAGTTCGGTGGCTAATGCCCGAAAAAAAAATCTATAGAACATCGATGAAAAGATTCATCGATCAGATGTGGAATTTTAAGTAATTAAGTAGTCTTGCGTCTGTGGTCTTCGACTGCAAGCAAGAGATCAAATTGTATACTAAGTTGCACGCATATTTACAGTGGTCCTCCCCACCTTGCTAGCATGGCAAAAGCAGACATGGCTCACATAATAGAGGCACCCCAAGGAATTTGAAAACTTTCATCTACGTAATCTACGTTTCATCCTCCGAGTTCACTGGGAAGACAAGAGAACAAATGCCAGTATTCTCGCTGACACCAACTGTACGAGCATCAAGGTTACCATTACCCATGAACAACTACATTGGACTGGCCATGTTACCCGCTTGGACGACAGTGAACTGCCAAAGAAGCTACTTTACAGTCACCTAACGAAGAGTAAACTTAACGCTGGTGGGCAACTGAAAAGGCAAGGATAGTCTTAAGGCAAACCTGAAAAAGATCTTAAATCGACACCTTACCTGGGAGACAATTACTCCACACCGTAACTCTTAGAGGAGGACCACACAAGAAGGTGTCAATACTTTCGAGTTAGCCCAACTGCATACCAAGAAAGACAAACTCCAATGCTGGAAAGACGCTGTAATTGCCTCTCCTGCATTAGCTGTAGCCCTCCACACATGCAACATCTGTGGACAACCCTGCCTGTCCCATATCAGCCTCTCTAGTCACCTCAGAGCTCACCAACGAAGGTGACATCCTTAATAACTCATGATCATTGTATCATAGCTGGATGATCTTCATACTCCATTCCGAGTGATGTATAGTAGTAATAAGTAATAGTAGTAATAGTAGTAGTAGTCGACCGAGGGAACAAACAGGGGACCAAGGTAATGGCAATGTATGCATAGGGCCCATTAAAGTGCTGCTCCGCAACAAGAAATAAATTTGAAACAATCAGTCAAACAAGTGGCATATGCTGATGACCTCACAGGAGCAGGAAAAGTGGAGGACATCAAAAAGTGGTGGGACCTGGTAACATCGCGAGGTCCACAAATAGGGTACCACCCAAACGCCAGCAAATCCTTCCTTATCGTGAAGCCAGATCATTATGATCGGGCATTGGAGGTTTTCGGCGGAAGTGAGGTCAAAATAACTAAGGACGGCCAAAGACATCTAGGCGCAGTAATTGGCACTACGGACTTCAAGACCGAGTACGTAGCGGGAAAGGTGAATGAGTGGGTTAGCGAAATCCAAGCTCTATCTGAGATTGCTAACACAGAGCCACATGTGGCCTTTGCTGCATTCACCCATGGAGTCAAGCATCGCTGGAACTACCTGATGCTTACCATCCCTGAGATCGGACCCCTCCTCCACCCTCTGGAAGAAGCTATCAGTGTCAAGTTCATTCCCAAACTAGTGAAACACCCTGACTTAACCCCAGCAGAAAGAACACTTCTTGCACTTCCACCAAGACTGGGAGGGATGGGACTAACTAATCCAGAGGAGATTGCTGACACTGAACATCAAAATTCACTTACGCTCACGGCAGCCCTCACTGACCACATAATAGCCCAGAATGCAACAGGGGAAATGGACACCAGCGAAGTAAATAAGATCCGCAGGGCCATTACAACAGATCGGCAGCACTGCCAAAATGACATGTTGCAGCAACTATTGCTGCAGGTTCCAGAAAATTTGACAAAAAAAGTAGCTATAGCGCAGGAGGTGGGCGCCTCGAACTGGTTAACTACGTTACCGATAAGGGCAAATGGTTTCAGCCTTAACAAACAAGAATTTACAGATGCCATTGCTCTAAGGTACGGTTGGCCCGTAGATGGTTTGCCCTCCCAATGCGTGTGTGGCTCTTCCTATGATGGCGATCACGCCATGGTCTGCAAGAAGGGGGGCTTCATATGCATGAGGTATGACGAGGTAAGGGATCTCACAGCAAATATGTTGAAGGAAATCTGCCGGGACGTCATGGTAGAACCGACCCTCCTTCCACTGGATGGCAAGATCTTCCAACACAGGACTTCAAACACATCTAACGAAGCCCGTGTGGACGTCAGTGCTCGAGGATTCTGGACGCACAGACATGCAGCCTTCTTCTATTATCAGATTTTGATCCCATGGCCGCTTTGTCAACAGAACTCTAGCTCGATGCTGCACATAGAGGAAATCGAGAACGACAAGAGAAGGGTATGATAGAATTCAAATGTTGATCAAGGCAGCTTCACCTCTAGTGTTCACAACCTCTGGTGGATGTGGGCCCAAGTGCAAGATGTTTCTTGCTACCAGACTCATGGAGTTGATCTCCTAAAATACAGCAAATGGTGAAGTTATGTTACAGCTTGATGAGATGTCGATCCTCTCCTTTTCGTCGGCTTTGTTTCATTTCAGGGGAACGAGAGCTTTGCCCTACTCCGACAACTGCTGCAGATATTGACTATGAGGCTACAGTCACTGAATGCAGATCTGCAAACTAATTTAACACAGACAGGGATAGCTTCTTGCGTATTAGGATATTTAATTTAAGGTAAATAAATGGAAGAAGGTGTGGTATTGGGGGAGGCTGGAGGCCACATTATAAAAAAAAAAAAAAAAAAAAAAAAAATTAGTGGTAGTAAATACAGGACTTCAAACCACATCTAACGGTTCGTAGACGCTAGTGCTCGAGATTCTGGACGCGACAGCGCAGCTTTCCACATCAGGATTTTTGATCCCATGCTGCATGTCACTGTAACCTAGCTCTCGATGCTGCACATAGGAGGAAGGAGAACGAAAAGAGAAGGGCATATGGGGAGAGAATTCAAAAAGTTGATCAAGGCAGCTTCACTCCTCTAGTGTTCACAACCTCTGGTGGGATGGGACCAAGTGCAAGATGTTTCTACGCCAGACTCGCGGAGTTGATCTCCGAACAGAAGCAGCAGCCCAGAAGTTATGTTACAGCCTGGATGAGATGTCGACTGTCTTTCTCTCTCCTCCCCGTCGGCTTTGCTCTGCCTCAGGGGAACGAGAGCTTCTGCCCCAACTCCGACAACTTCTACAGATATTGACTATGAGGCTACTGTCACTGAATGCCGCATAGATCTGCGGCTCAACTAATTTAACATAGTTGGATAGCTACTTATGTATTAGGATATTTATTATAAAGGTAATTAAATGGTGGGGAAGGTGTGGCTATTGGGGGAGGCTGGAGGCCACGTTTAAGAAAAAACAAGAAAAAGAAAAAAAGTAGTGGTAGTAGTAGTAGTACTAATAAATAATGCTCCAATAGTAGTAGCAGATGTCCACGAGGTGATTGAGAGACAGCCACCACAGTGGAATGGCATGTTCATGGAAAATGCAGACATATGGGTTAAAGAAACTTACTCACAAATTGTCAGGTGGTTGCCAGCTAACCTGTTTGAACCACCCAAGTGTGCGGCCACCAAAGAAATGATTCGGGAGATGATTCGCCTCATAACTGATTACACTCAGGACTGCGTCCTTGCCCCTTTAGCTCTTCAGATACTGGCAATAAAACCACATCTATTCTGTCAGAGGACACACACATAGACTAAGCACCATAAAAATGCGGCAGCAATGAAGAGAAGATTGACAATGTGGCAGAATGGAACCCTTGAGGATCTCCTATGTGAAACAAGAACACTGCAGGAGAGATTAAAATTTACAGGTGACGGAAAGCAAAACACTGATGACGTTGCAAGAAAGTTTGGAACAAAATGCGTGTAGGAAAAGTGTCTTTGACGGTAAGATCTCTCACAGAGGAATCCTCCGGTGGGGTTCTGCCAAGAAACAGAGAGACATTAAAACAACTGAAAAAAAACATCCCCATGCAAGTGAAGAAGAAGGCATCAGGTTCCAGGGTGACTATATCCCACCAAATGCTGTCCTGTTCGAGAAAATAACAGGAGGGATGGTGTGGAAAAAGGCACTGAAGTCTCGAGGAGGTGCCGGCCCTTCAGGTCTGGATGCAAACGGTTGGAGAGTCATCCTCAGCACTAACAAGTTTGGCCCCGTAGCAAGTGATCTCTGCACTGCCATTGCCGTCCTTGCAAGAAAGCTGGCATCCTCGTGCTGCCATCACCTTCATGCTCTGACGGCCTGCCGCCTCATTCCCCTGGATAAGAATACAGGATGTAGGCCTATAGGGGTGGGGGAAGTGCTGAGGCAGATCATCGAAAAATTCATAATGGAGGTAGTAAAGGATGATGTCAGGGCAGCAGCAGGGAACCTGCAAGGTTGTGCTGGCCACCAGGCTGGAGGGGGGAAGCTGCCATTCACGTCATGAGAACGATATTTGAGCAGCGTGATTGTGAGGCCGTTGTCCTGGTGGATGCTTTAAACGCATTCAGCATACTTAATCGCAAGGCCGCACTGCACAACATCAAGATCAAGTGTCCAAGCATTGCAATGTATGTTGAAAACTCCTATAGGAATCCATCGGACCTCTATGCAGTAAACAAGAAGGCTCTAAGTGGTGATACCATCATACAGTCAACTGAGGGAACAACGCACGGGGACCCTGCTGCAATGGCAAGTACGCAATTGGCCCATCCGTGCTCCAACATACAATAAAATTTGTAACAACTGAGATCAAGCAAGTGGAATACGCTGATGACCTTACAGGAGCAGGAAAAGTGGAGGACATCAAAAATTGGTGGGACCTGGTAACATCAAGACGCCCACAAATAGGGAACCACCCAAATCCCATCAAGTCCTTCCTCATTGTGAAGCCTGAACATTATGAATGGGCAATGGAGGTGTTCGGCGGAAACAAGGTCAAAATAACAAAGGAAGGCCAAAGACACCTAGGCACAGTAATCGGCACGACTGACTTCAAGACCGAGTACGTAACAGGAAAGGTGAATGAGTGGGTTAGGGAAATCCAAGCTCTGTCTGAGAATGCTAACGCAGAGCCACATGCGGCATTTGTGGCATTCACCCATGGAGTCAAGCATCGCTGAAAGTACCTGAAGCACACTATCCCTGATATTGGTCCCCTCCTCCACCCTCTGGAAGAAGCTATCACCGTCAATTTCATTCCCAAATTAGTGAAACACCCTCACTTAACCCCAGGAGAAAGATCACTCCTTGCACTACCACCGAGACTGGGAGGTATGGGATTGACCAATCCAGAGGAGATTGCTGCCACCGAACATCAAAACTCAGTTAAGCTCAAGGCAGCCCTCACTGACCACATAATAGCTCACAACGTAACAGGGGAGGTGGATACCAGTGAAGTAAACAAGATTCGAAGGTCTATTACTACAGAACGACAGCACAGTCAAAGTGATAAGTTGCAGCAACTGTTGTTGCAATTACCAGAGAATTAAAAAAAAAGTAGCTATAGCTCAGGAGGTGGGCGCCTCAAACTGGTTAACTATGTCACCAATAAGGGCAAATGGTTTCAGTCTCAATAAACAAGAATTTACAGATGCCAATGCTCTAAGGTACGGTAGGCCAGTGGAAGGTTTGCCCTCCCAATGCGTGTGTGGCTCTTCCTATGACGTCGATCACGCCATAGTGTGCAAGAAGGGGGGCTTCATATGCATGAGGCATGACGAAGTAAGGGATCTCACAGCAAATATGTTGAAGGAAATCTGCCGGGATGTCATGGTAGAACCGACCCTCCTTCCATTGGACGGTGAGATTTTCCAACATAGGATTCCCTCAAACACATCCAACGGAAGATTGGAAGACGTTCGGAGACTTTGACGCGGGGACAGAGAGCCTTCTTCGACATCAGGATTTTTTATCCCATGGCCGCATGTCACTGTAACTTAGCTCTCGACGCTGCACACAGGAGGAACGAGAACGACAAGATAATGGAATGTGGGGAGAGAATTCAGAACGTTGATCAAGGCAGCTTCACTCCTCTAGTGTTCACAACCTCTGGTGGGATGGGACCAAGTGCAAGATGCTTCTACGCCAGACTCGCGGAGGTGATATCCGAACAGAAGCAGCAGCCCAGAAGTTATGTTACAGCCTGGATGAGATGTCGACTGTCCTTCTCTCGGCTTTGCTCTGCCTCAGAGGAACGAGAGCTTCGGCTCCCAAAGCCGACAGCAGGTACAGATATTGACCATGAGGCTACAGTCCCTGAATGTCGCATAGATCTGTGGCTCAACTAACTCATCACAGCTAGGGTAGCTACTTATGTATTAGGGTATTTAATATTAAGCTAATAAAATGGTGGCAAAGGTATGGCTATTGGGGGAGGCTGGAGGCCATGTTACTAAAAAAAAAAAAGTAGTAGTAGTAGTAGTCCTTCCCCATTTTGAAGCCAGAACACTATGAACTGGCAATGGAGGTGTTCTGTGGAAGTGAGGTCTAAATAACAAGTGAGGGCTAAAGATACCTAGGTGTGGTAATCGTCACGAAGGACGTTGAGACCGAGTATGTAACGGAAATGGTGAATGATTGGGTGAAGGAAATCCAAGCTCTGTCTGATATTGCTAAGACATAGCTACATGCGGCTATTGCGGCATTCACCCATTGAGTCGAGCATTGCTGGAATTACCTGATGCGCACTATCCCCAATATCGGACCTCTCCTCTACCCTCTGGAAGGTGTCATTAGCGTCAATTTTATTCCACAATTAGTGAAACACCTTCACTTAATACCAGCAAAAAGGTCAATCATTGCTCTACCACCGAGAGTGGGAGGAATGACCAATCCGGAGGAGCTCGCTGCCACTGAACATCAGAACTCAGTAAAGCTTACGTCAGCCCTCAGTGAGCACATATTAGCTCAAAATGCATCATGTGAGGTGGATACCAACGAATTAAACAAGATTCGACGATCCATTACGACAGAACGACAGCACACCCAGATTGATAAACTGCTGCAATTGATGCTGCAAGTGCCAGAGAACTTGAAAAAAAAGTAGGTCTAGCAAAGGATGTGGGCGCCTCGAACTGGCTAACACCGTTACCGATAAGAGCAAAAGGTTTCAGTTTTAATAAACAGGAATTCACAGATACCATTACTCTAAGGTACGGTAGGCCAGAAAAAGGTTTGCTCTCCCAATAGACCACGCTATGGTGTGCAAGAAAGAGGGTTTCGTATGCATTAGGCATGCCAATGTGAGGGATCTCACAGCACATATGTTGAAGGAAATCTGTCAGGGTAGAACCGGCCCTCCTTCCATTGGACGGTGAGAATTTCCATTACAGGACGTCAAACACATCCAACGAAGCCCGTGTGGACGTTAGTGCTTGAGGATTCTTGTCGCGTGGACAGCGAGCCTTCTTTGATATATGGATTTTCGATCCCATGGCTGCATGTCACAGTAACCTAGCTCTCGATGCTGTTCAAACCCTCTGTTGGGATGGGACCAAGTGCAAGATGTTTCTATGCCAGATTCGCGGAGGTGTTATATGAACGGAAGCAGCAGCTCAGAAGTTATGCTACAGCCTGGTTGAGATGTCGACTATCATTCTCTCTGCTTAGGTCTGCATTGCTCTGCCTTAGGGGAACGAAGGCATCGGCCCTAAAGGCGACAAAAGTTGCAGATATTGATTATAAGGCAACAGTCACTGAATGCCGCATAGATCTGCGGCTCAACTAACTCAACACAGCTAGGGTAGCTACTTATGTATTAGGATATTTAATTTTAAGGTAATAAAATGGCGGCAAAGGTGTGGCTTTTGGGGTAGGATGGAGGCCAATTTTTTTTCGTAGTGGTAGTAGTAGCAGTAGTAGTAGTAGTCAGTGCTCGAGGATTTTGGACGAGGGGACAGCAACCATTCTTTGAATAAGGATTTTCGACCCCATGGCCGGATATCACCGTAACCTAGCTCTCGATGTTGCACACAAGAGGAACGAGAATGACAAGAACAGAAATTTACGGGGGACCAAGAGCACGATGTTTATATTTAAGACTGGTCGAGATGTTATGCGAACAGAAACAGCAGCCCAGAGAGATGTCAACTGTCCTTCTCTCTGCTTAGGTCTGCAGTGCTTTGCCTCAGGAGAACGAGATCTTCGGCCCCAAACCCGACAACGGTCACAGATATTGACTTTGAAGCAACAGTCACTGAATGCCGCATAGATCTGCTGTTTAAATAACTCAACACAGCTAGGGTAGCTACTTTTGTATTAAGATATTTAATCTTAAAGTAATAAAAGGCGGCAAAGGTGTGGCTATTGGGCGAGGCTGGAGGCCACGTTTAAAAAAATAGTAGTATTAGTAGTGTGTGTGTGTGTGTGTGTGTGTGTGTGTGTGTGTGTGTGGCGTCGTGCCATTATCGTTTTTATATATATACAGATCACTAACAGGAGAGCAGAGGCCATCAATAGTTCTATAAAGAGAGTCATGTTACCCAGCCACGCCTCAGTTGACAGGCTACCCCAGCACTCACAAGGGATTATTATTACTATTATTATTATTATTATTATTATTATTATTATTATTATTATTATTATTATTACTTTTTCGTAGTATACTATTGTCACTGTTACTACTGTACAATTGTTATTGTGATGTTTCTCGATAATTCTTATGTCTTAATTACAACTGGGTAAACTAGGGGTTGCCCCGGTGAGGAGTGAACCAACCTTGTTAGGACAGGAGGCAAGCATTGTAAGTAGTGTTTATTTATGACAGGTAACTGCTTATTACATAGATTATTACCCAGGTGCCCTTTAGTTCACTGTCTGTACGAGGCACTTTCTAAGTTAGAAATATTTATGGGTGAATTTTTCAAGCGGCAACGATGTTAATTCTGAGTTAGGGCTGAATTTATGGGCCTAAATGCGTTGAAAACTACCTAATTTACGCTATATGAGTGCTTCTTTAGACAAGGTCAGGCGGATTAAACCACCAGGTAAGGTGTTGTAGTGAAGGAACCTGCGATCATGCCTGACGCTGTTTATGTCCTGTGATTTGGTGTTGATGGAACAAGTTTCTCTGAGTTTTATATTTTTATATAGTGAGAGTTATTATGGTGTTAGAGATTAATTTTCTTAGTATTTATTTTTTGTTAATAGGATTTAGGTAATTTCTCCTAGCCCCTTCCCTCTCTCTCTCTTTGTATGCTCCAAAAAATATCTTTACGACTTTGTGTGAAGCAATATGACACAACAGACGAAGAATTTTGAGAACCCAACCAAGACAACAGGAGTCTCAGTGTTCATTCTGAAATTCATATAACCTTTCCATAAAGATACCCTTTAGAGCGAGTGTACATGCATATCCTTAAGATGAATTTACTTCGTGTATTGATGTACTATTCTCTATCAAAATATTCTTCTCTGTTCCTTAGATTTTCATTTCTGTCTTCCCAAACTCTTCCCTAAGCTTTTTACCAGGATCATAAACTGAGGCTGTGATTCTTATTGTCCACATAATTTTCAAGCTTTTGTTAAACATTAATAGACCACTGCTGATGTATATATTTATTATATTTATTTATTTTGCTTATTGTTACTCTATTTTTTTTACCTGCTTATCTATAGATGTATGTGTTATTTTTTATTTTTCTATTGAATTATATGTATATATCTGTCTAGTTGCCTAATGTTTATTTAACTTATTATAAGCTTATTCATCAGTTCTTCCCTTGAATATTTACATATACAAAGCTGGATGGCACTACCTTTTCTTCCACCCCTGCGTCTCTCTCCTTATCTTCACTGAGAAATCTTTACGAAATCCGGCACACACTGGTAAGAGCTACCCTCAAAATTGGCTTTCCTCTTCTCAGGAGCCACTCCATTATGGCAGAAAGAGAGAGGAAGGGAATGGAGGAGGTCTTGACCCATACGCCTCAACGAAAACATTCACGGGACTTAAGAGAGGTGGTCTGCTTCCAATTCTTTTGTCAAGCTTAGCGGAGATTAAGTTAAGCGTGTGTGCAAGACAATAATACAGTCAATGTTATAGATGCATTATTTTGTAGTTGAATAGCTTTAAGTAGTTTCTATTGTATCTCTGTTGTGTGTAGGGATATGTTCATCATGTATTTGTATTGTTATGGTATTGCGTCGGTGCTATTGTGTACTACGTGTTGAAGTTAAAGTACTGTTCTTAAGCTATTATTCATCAGGTAGGAATTGCTGTACCTGTACCTGCTCTCTGTTTAGCTTAAGGTATTCTTTTTATGGTACCTGTAATGTGTACTTTGGTGAGATAGAGTAACCAACACAAAATACTGTAACTGTATCTGTCCCTGTACGTATCAATACCATTTTCCTGAATTAGCCTGAGATTTTAATTTGCCCAATACATCAAAAACCAGAAATAATGTTTATAAGTAAAAAGTATCAACACACATCCATAATCCTGCACTCAATAAGCGATCTAAATCAAACAGGAAAATATAGATTCATAAACAACATCATAGGTAGATCACAGGTGTTTTAATATCAAATATGATGCCTAATTATACGTAAGAATAGTCCTAGATATGATGTAATTTTAATACTGAATATGTTTTGGTGTTCTTCTGAATATAAAATTTGTCTTGGGAATGAAATTTTATTGTTATTTACACAAATGGGGTTCAGTGAGTAGGGCGATGAAATCCATCTGTATTTATGTATTAATGAAGTCCACAACATATACTTGACAATGAGTTAAGCTACAGTGTTGATACTTGGTGTAGGCTATATGCCTATGTATTCTTTTTAGTTATCCATGTTTCATATCTCCTTTCTCCTACTCCTCCACACTTATCTTCCTCCCATTTTCTGTCTGTACATCTTTTTCTTCCTATCATTCTCTCCCTTGTCCTCCTACCTTAACCGCCTATCTTTACTTCTCCCCCCCCCCTACCCCTTTCCTCCTTTTCCCATCCTCCTCTTTCTCTTCCTCCTGCGTCTTCTACGTCTCTTCTTCCACCTCCTCTTCCAAGCCTCCCTCTACCTCCGCCTTCACCTCTCGTCATACAGTAATAAGAAATAAAAATGTAATATCATTAAGACTCCGCAGGATTTCCAGAATTATATAAGTAATTAGGAACCCTCAAACGTTTATACCCTTACGTGTGTGTGTAATAATAATAATAATTAATTAATGGTTTATTGAAAAAGTTCTGCAGCCCGAAGGCTGAAAATATACATTGGACATAAATGACTTATTACATACATTGGTGGTTTAGCAAAAGCTTTCATTAGAGAAAGGTAAAGGCACATACAGATTAATGTTTACAGTGGAGGTCACGTAGACCATGTACGCTGAAGTGTTGAACAACAGACACGAAGTGTAGTAACTCCCTCACAGATGGTGTTATGAGGGGCATCACGTGGTGTAGTAATTCCCTCACAGATGGTGTTATGAGGGGCTTGACGTAATGTAGTAATTCCCTCATAGATGGTGTTATAAGGGGAATCACGTGGTGTAGTAACTCCCTCACAGATGGTGTTATGAGGGGCACCACATGGTGCAGTAATTCCCTCACAGATGGTGTTATGAGGGGCTTGACGTGGTGTAGTAATTCCCTCATAGATGGTGTTATGAGGGGCACCACATGGTGTAGTAATTCCCTCACAGATGGTGTTATGAGGGGCGTGACGTAGTGCAGTAATTCCCTCACAGATGGTGTTATGAGGGGCATCACGTAGTGTAGTAATTCCCTCACAGATGGTGTTATGAGGGGCTTGACGTGGTGTAGTTATTCCCTCATAGGTGGTGTTATTGGGGGCGTCACGTGGTGTAGTAATTCCCTCACATGTGGTGTTATGAGGGACCTGACGTGGTGTAGTGATTCCCTCACAGATGGTGTTATGAGGGACATCTCGTGGTATAGTAATTCCCTCACAGATGGTGTCATGAGGGACTTGACGTGGTGTAGTAATTCCCTCACACATGGTGTTAAGAGGGACCTCATGTGGTGTAGTAATTCCCTCACAGATGGTGTTATGAAGAACCTCACATGATGCTGTAGCATCTCTTGACAGATATTGCAAGTCAATATCAGTCCCATTCATTGACAACTGGGACAACTTCTACGGCAGAAGGGACCTTTATGCTAGGGATGGTGTGCACCTATCTCGGGATGGGGTGGCAACCCTGGCTGGGTCTCTAGAGGGGGCAGTTCAAAGGATATCGAAGTCTTTAAACTGCTAGGGGACATATGGCCACGGGGGTGGGGAAAACTGCAGTGGTAGCGGGTAAACAAAGTAAAAGATTATAGGGAAATAGTGTTAGGAATGATAACAAAACTAAATTAAACAGGGAGTTTAAAACTAAACGCGGTAAAGGGAGGACTCAGAACACGACTAACTTAAATATCCACTATGTAAACAGTATAAGTATGAGAAACAAAATGGATGATATTAGGGCCTTGGTATGTACCGAAAAAATCGATATAATAGCATTCACTGAAACATGGATCAACCTAGACTCACGTGAGTTGCCGATCGAATACCAAATTGCGGGTTACAAATTGTTCCATACCGATAGGCAGACCAGGAAAGGAGGCGGAGTAGCAATCTATGTTAGGGATAATCTGAAGTGTGAAATATATAAGGAAATAAAAACTGAGCGGAATACAGAAACAATTTGGATAGAATTAATCGAGGGTAGGGAAAAATTAATCACAGGAGTAATATATAGATCTACCAATCTTGATAGAGTCAATGAGCGACTTATCCGGGATGAAATGCGCAAGGCTTCCATACACAACAAAGTCTGTATAGTAGGCGACTTTAACCTTGGCCAAGTAGATTGGACTGACCTTACGGGTAACTCAGAATCAGAGGATTTTCTCGAGACGATCCAGGACTGTTTCCTAAGTCAACATATAACCGAACCCACCCGGGGTAATAATATACTCGATTTAGTTCTGTCGAACAGAGAAAACCTCATTAGCAATGTCGAGGTAGGGAACGAACTTGCAAACAGCGATCACAAAGAAATTAGATTCTAGTTAGATTTTCAGGGCAGACGTAAGGAAAATTCCACTAAAGTACCAGATTTCAGTAGGGCAAACTTTGACAGTTTAAAGAGGCAGCTGAGAGAGGGGGTGTCGCACTTGGCCGTGAACCTGACAGATAACTGAGACCTGATAACGAGATCTGAGATTGCCGAGTTCCACGAATATTTAAATAATGAGTTACTTAATGCACAAATGCAGAACATACCATACAAAAAGCTCAGATCAGACAACAATGACCCTAAATGGATAAATAATTATTTAAAGAACATCATTGGCCAAAGGAAGGCTATAGGTAGAAGAATAAAGCGTGGCGAAATTTACCTCCAGGATTATTATAAGATATTGGCGAGTAGGGTTAAAACCGAGATAAGGAAAGCCAAGAGGAATAATGAGGTAAGGATAGCAAGGGAGGCGAAGACAAACCACAAAGGATTCTACCAAATGCATCAAACTAAAACACGAGAAAAGATTGGACCAATACGGTGAGATACCGGCGAGCTCACTGATAACGACGGAGAAAGAAGCAATAATTTGATTAAAATTTTTTCAACAGTTTTCACCACTGAAAATTTAAACGTGATACCCGAGGCACCGGCTCTATTCAGAGATAGTGAAGAAAACAAATTAAGCAAGATAGTAGTGACTAGTAATGATGTTAGTAAGCAAATAGACAAACTAAAGCCTGATAAGTCACCTGGTCTCGATCAGATATTTGCCAGAGTATTAAAGGAATGTAAGGAAAAGCTTAATATGCCCTTAGCATAGTTGTTTAACATGTCCTTAAAAACAGGTGTAGTACCAGAATCCTGGAGGATAGCGAATGTAATACTGATTTTCAAGAAGGAGGACAGATCACTATCCTCTAACTACCGCCCAATCAGTCTAACATCAATTGTAGGCCAATTACTGGAAGCAATCATTTCAAACTCTATTCGAAATCACCTGGAGAAGCACAGATTGATTAATGATTCCCAGCGTGGCTTCACAAGCGGACGTTCTTGTCTAACTAATCTATTAACATTCTTTTCATCAGTTTTCGAATCGGTGGACGAGGGGCACAATTAAGATGTGGTATATCTCGACATTAGCAAAGCCTTCGACAGAGTCCCCCACGAAAGACTAATTAGAAAGGTTGAAGCACATGGCATCAAAGGTAACATCCTTAAATGGATTAGGGCGTGGTTACAGGACAGGAAACAGTGAGTGAGCATTAACGGCTTTACGTTCGATTGGAGGAACGTCACAAGTGGAGTTCCCCAAGGCTCAGTACTTGGACCATTATTATATATTATATACATAAACGACATAGATATCGGCATAGACAGCAACATAAGTAAATTTGCTGATGACACTAAAATAGGACGTGTTATTAAATCTGACGAGGACTCAGCAAAACTACAGGAAGATCTAAACAAATTTTTCGAATGGTCTGAAAAATGGCACATGTAATTTAACGTGGACAAATGTAAAGTACTCAGTATAGGAGATGTAAACAGGGAAACCAGATACCACATGAACAACGATGCCATAGAGAAATCCGACTGCGAGAGAGATTTAGGAGTAATGATAAGTAGGAACCTTAAGCCAAGTAAACAATGTGTTTTTGCTCGTAGCAAGGCTAATAAAGTACTTGGGTTCATACAAAGGAGTGTTAGTTACAAGACTAGCGAGGTCATCCTAAAACTGTATCTTGCGCTTGTGAGACCACACCTGGATTACGCAGTTCAGTTCTGGTCACCGTATTACAGAATGGATATAGAATTCTTGGAAAGAATTCAGAGGAGAATGACAAGACTAATCCCGTTCATTAGGAACCTTGAGTGTAGAGACAGGTTAAAGCATCTTAATTTGCACTCCCTTGAGAGACGTAGAGCGAGGGGCGACCTGATAGAGGTGCATAAGTGGAAGTCAGGGCTAAAGAAAGGGGACATTACAAAGGTACTCAAACTATCCAACCAGGAGCGAACTCGTAACAATGGTTTTAAATTAGACTGGTTTGGAAACAGAGTAGTGGATGAATGGAACACGTTACCAAATATCATCATTAACTCGAATACGCTGAATAGCTTCAAACATAGGTTGGATGTTTATATGAGCAATAGGGGTTGGGTGTAAACGGGACTGTCCAGTATGGGCCAATAGGCCCGCTGCAGTTTCCTCCATTCTTATGTTCTTATGTTCTTATGTTCATTCACTACGTGGTGTCATAGCATCATGGGGACACCACGTGGTCTGGTATCACAGGACCTCACTCAAGTGAGTGAGGTTTGGTCCCAGGCCCTTCTATCATGGAAGGATTAACACATAGCTGGTGTTGTTGAGTCTCACGGGCAGTTATCACTGGATACCTGGGACCTCGCTGTGTGAAGGTTAACTTGAGTACGACTCAGCTGTTTCTGTCAAGTTGTTTTACACTGACTTAAGCACTGTTCACCACTATTCAACACTGGTTCCATTCCTTTCCTAAATGAAATAGTAACTTCTGGCGAGAACTTGTTGATATTCCGGTGGGGAGGAGGGGTTCAGAGGAGGGAGTTGGTATTGGTCAACATAACAGTTGACCTGGCTGCTCCCAGAGGAGCGACAGGTACGTCTTGACCCTTCGGTGGTCAAGGATGTAGTGTGTGTGTGTGTGTGATGCTTGTTAGCAATATCGATAATCTCCTTGACTGTATAATGTTATTGATGTACTTCAACACCTAAGGTCTGCAAGCACTTAACAAATTCACCAATTACACTATTCCATCAAACAATTAAAACTATGAGAAACAGAACTCCTCTACAGTAACTTAGAGTATTTACCTTAAGCATAATATTATCACCCTTATGTCATGTTAATGAGAGATTGAATGAAAACAATCAGACCCTAAAATAAAGGTCAAAATCGATCGGTCTTGTGTGTAGGAGTTTCGACCTTGGAGGTTTTGTTGTGTGAGGGGTATATAGTGTTATGTAGTTGTTGATTCGATTCATTTTGAGGAGAGAGAGAGAGAGAGATTTCTATATCCTGGGAAGAACAACACATACAGGCAATATATTCAAATTAACGAGTTAGAGCATCCTGCGAAAAATAAAAACCACATCCCCTCGATACATACTTGTTTATCCCAGGAAGATTAAGGTGTGTGTGTGTGTGTGTGTGTGTGTGTGTTGTGTAGCAAAACCAATTACACTAACTCAAATATATTACAGATATTCAGTATTTATGTCCGGATTGTTTCACCTTGATGAGTTTTGTGTAAACTAAAGGGCAAAAATTACTGTTCCCGACGATCAATAAATGTCGCTGGTTAGTGATGAAAAGAAGATTCTGCCTTGTAAATATGGGAAGACATTTGTAACACTTTTATACTTGACAATAAATGTCTTCCAACTCGACGCTATATTATGTTAAAACAATAAACGGAATAGAATGCAAATATATCCTAAGATTTTTATTGTTATTTATAAGTATTTTAAGTGGAATTTGTAGTATATGGAATAGATACAGGTGTGTGTGTGTGGATCATTACAGTTACAGGTGAAGTAATCCTGATTTTACCTACAGACGCAGTGCGGCTAGAACAATAGGTACACTCACGCGCCTTAGTTTCCATGCACCCTCTACCCCTACTTCTGATTCGGTGGGATTCTTAGCCTTGGCTTCATATCGAACATCCCCCAACCTCCCCCCCATCGTTCAGTGGTGCAATGTGGTAGCTCGAAGCTTCGCTGTATTGTACGAATAGCAGATCATGCTGTAATATTTGAGAGAATATGCGCACGATGCAGGTTTTTTAGTGACTTCACGACACTTTATTCACCTTCACTATACTTAACATCACTATACAAGAGGGACCGTCCGGTTTCCAGCCCTGACTGCGACTTCCCTCGAGCCAGGAGTAGCGGAAGAGGGTTCATGGAAACTATGGCGCGTGAGTCTACAGCTGCAACAATAGCTACACGTACAGCTACAAACACAGTTAAAGAGGTCGACCTACTGTGACTGAGAATTATTGGAACTGGGTTGTCCTAAGAATGGGGTTTAGTGGGCCTACTATTTAATATCTTTAGGATTAGAGCGTAATAGAATTGGGAACTATTAGAAGTGGGGAGACTATTTGACTTGCAACACACGGAGCAATATATTCTCAACTGGGGCTGAGAAGTGCAGAGTTGATTGCTGTTTGGGAAGAATAGGGAATGAAAATGAAAGAAGTCTTTGTTGATAGTTGAGTGGGTCATCCATTTTGCCTTGTCGAGGATGCAGAGGGCAGCGGGAGGTGTATCCAAAGAGTACAATAATGGCAGCACTCGGCACACGAATGTTTGGGTCTACAATGTGTATGAAACCAATATGTGCCTTTGTTTAGTTTACATACTGTAGAATGATCCGTAATTATGTGTCTATATTTGTACTTGTATCTGGACTTGGACAGTCTACCATACAGGTCCTATCGTGTCTCCTCCTGAACCACCAACCCCCGAGAGTCAGACTCATGAACCCGAAGCAGTAGACTGATGCATTACTCTGTCCATAAATGAGACTGAATCTCGAGGGTCGTGTTTCAGGAGGAGAGACTTCAGAACTAAGTAGGTGACTGTACCTGTAAAAACACCTTCACTTGTATGTGTATCTCTACCTCCAACTGGTATCTATATCTGTATCTGGACCTGTACTACTGTAATAATCATGGTCGAACACAACAGGTCTGTCAACGCGAATGTTCCCTCCCACACTAATCAAACCTTTGACGTCACGCTCACCATGACCTGACCTCACATTTTTATATAAAACTGAAAACAAAGAAACTTGGAGCGTGATGTCTCCAGTTTTTAAACAACGCTCTAGTAATTATATGTAACTATAACAGCTAACTGTTCAGTTTTTAGCTCCTTTTATACAAGATTAAATGTTGAGATGCTCGCTAACTTTAGCTTTCCAGAAGAAACACACCAGAAAAAACACATAAAATCTTGTCGTCATGTTCTTAAAGCGAATCCAGAGAATGTTGTTATTTGCTTCCTCCACTTTACTAAACACTACTACATATATAATACGAAGTCTCGTTTGCAGGGAAATGAATGTCCTGACAACAAAAGACTCTTGAAGAAGGATGCTGTACCGTCTCTCTTCCTGTAGATGTTATTTGAACATCATATGTTACAATTAAGCATGGTAGGGTATTAGAGGTTTTACCGTCTATAAATATTATTGTGTTTTGAATGATATTATCGCTATCATCGTTAAAAGAAGAGTAAATGAATTAGTTATGGATATAAATAAATTTGTTTTGTATTATCTGACGATACTAGGTATCTGAAACCCTTGTAATATTGAATAATGAATAAGATATTTATAATAAAGAAGTAAATTATATATGAAAAATATGATGGGTATTCTTTCAGTTGCCAGCACAAGTGAAAGGCGTGAATGGCAAATAAGCGTGGCCCTGAAGAGAATTGTACATAAATATATGTGTTAATGGTGATGGATCAGGTGGTTCTGACGTCAGTGATCAGACGAAAACTGAAAACCTTACAATACAAAATAAAAACCAAAAACCAAATCGTGAAATTGCGACTCGTGAAATAGAAACTGACAGCAACTACAATTACGACAAATGAATGCTTACATTTTGTTCGGCTTTTATTTTCAGTGTTTCGAACAATAAAGGTTTTTTTTTTCTAATTACATACTGTAAAATATTTCATGTAACAAATTACAGTAAAGTCTTATATGATACTGTACTGATCCTTATTGTGACGTCATGCCCGGTGAAGGCAAAAACTTATATTATATCGATAGGTAAATAACTACTGTACAAGCAATGTGTACAATACCGGTACTAATAAACATCTTTTAAATTAAAAACCATTAATATCATTATATTTTCAATTGAAGACAGTTGATCATTAGGAATCTTCAAAAATATGAAATAAAAGTTAATGGAAACAAATGTTATATGAAGTGAGACGTCATGCGCAGAACCACCTTAACTGGGACTCCTGTCTGGCCCACCTGCTGTGTTTCCACCATGGTAATACCTATAACTACCCCTGTAGGCGGATTAACATCTGTATCTGTATTAGTGTTTATACCTGAACATGCACATGTTATATGATCGCTACCTGTAACACACCTGTTATTTTTAAAATAACTAAGCAAAATGATATGTAAACAACCGTACCCAAAGACAACAACCGCATGTAAACAAACATATAATTCCTTGCATTTTCTGCGAAATGTTACAGTTTATTTCACGTGTATTTTGTCGAAACTTTGAAACGTCAATCCCGAATGGTAAGAAACAGAAATGATTTTTGCTTAAATTTGTCTGTGTGTGTGTGTGTGTGTGTGTGTGTGTGTGTGATAGAAAAAGAGAAATGGAAGTAGAGCAAGAGAGTGAGGAGATAGAAATTTCCATACACACACACACACACATATATATATATATATATATATATATATATATATATATATATATATATTGTACTGCGCACATCATTGTCATTCCTAAAAAACCCATTTAATTCATATTACGCTATATAACATTCAAATCCACCGCGCTTGTAGAACCTCAGAAAACGGGAACATTGATAAAGGATAACTCACCTACTCAATGTTACTAGACCATGTGTTGTATTGTACCCAGGTACAGTTATATAATATTAATTGTATGTATTCATAGCATTAAGAAGAACTCAGGGTATCCATAAGATGAATGTTAAAGTCCAGTTGAGCCGGACTAGTGTACTGTGGGACTGAGTGGGGAGCAGGGTTTGAAGGTCATACTATTTACGTCTGTGAACGTGAAAATACATGAGAACAATGGTCTGGAAAAAGGATAAATGTATCAGAACTATGTGAGGTGTTGGAAGTGACCCAGAAACTATACTTGAAAGGAAATATCTTGAATGCGTCGGTATGAACTTAATACACCTCGTATCCTCACGTGACATATACCCACGACAGGTACAGTGATCAGAGAATCTTATGTCTGTGTTCAAATAGTTCAAATAGTGCAATGTGTGAGGGGAGGGTCCCTCATTACAGTTTTAAGTAAAGTTCCTTGCAAGGAATGTAATATGTTTTACTTAGGCCAGACGAGTAAAGATCTTGCAACTAGAATTAAACAACACAAATACAGTGTTAGGACAGGCCAGGAATCCAATGCTCTGTTTGTTCATTTGAGGGATAACAAGCATTGCATTGACTGGGATAATGCCTCCTCAATATTACCATGTAAGTCAATTGACAGTAGGAACATCATAGAATCTAGCCTTATTAAACATACCGAAGCATTCAACATGAATTTGAGTAACAGCATGTACAAGCTGGACAATTTTGTAATTAAGAAGATTTGTGATCAGGTGAGAAGGCCGGGTCACTTGACCATCTGACCTGACCACCAACCGTTGTGTGCTATTTAAAGATTAGTAAGGTCATTACCTAATACCTGACCATTGTGGACCTGGTCTCACCCTTCTCTGTATATATACACCTTGATTTGTATTACTCTCTCTAGTCTGTACTCACCCCTGAAGATGTGAATTACACGAAAGCGCTTGGGAACTTCGTATTTTCTTCTTTCCTTGTGGTTACCCAGCATATACCTAGATCACGCGCACCTACAGTGATTTACTTGCATATATATATATATATATATATATATATATATATATATATATATATATATATATATATATATATATATATATATATATATATGTATTCGGTATGTTTAATGAGACTGTATTCTATAATGTTCCTACTGTCAATTGAATTACAAGGTAATATTGAGGAGGCATTATCCCAGTCAATGCAATGCTTATTATCCCTCAAATGAACAAACAGAGCATTGGATTCCTGGTCTGTTTGTTCATTTGAGGGATAAAATAATAACAGTTTAATGCTAAAAAAATATACTTTGCTGTACCGTTGTAGTGTAAAACATTGTGAAACTTACATACACCGTTAATGAACTATTGATGGAAGAAGAAGTTTTGGGGACTGAACAGTGAGATAATGTGGAGCCTCCCGGAGGGTGGCGTCCTACCGTGGCCTTGCGGATGAGCCGCCCAGAGGGCGGCGATTCTGCTAGTGTGTATATATATATATATATATATATATATATATATATATATATATATATATATATATATATATATATATATATATATATATATATATATTTCATAAGAAAAAATATATAATATGCGATAATCGTGGTAACATTCTTATATGTATTTACGAACACCATGTTACATGTACTGTTCCAGATGATACTAAATGTTCTATAATAAGAGCTTGAGTTAAATGTACAGTAAATATCAGTGGCCACTAAGAAAGCTCAGGCTCTCAATTGGCTCAGTCATGTCACTAATGTTATTATTTTCCACCATGTATCGGTATTTTTCTGGCTACGTAAACTGTTTCAATTCATTATCAGGGAGAGAGAGAGAGAAAAAAAAATACTTCACAACTTCCAACATAACCTTTCACCTGACAACTCCCACATAACACAAAAACTCTGGTGGTTGTCATGACGATCACACATAATCCAAATTTCAATGCTGAAGTTAAGGTGCTGACACATACTTTGAATTGATTTGAATTGAGTTGAAACAGTTTATTTAGCTAGAAAAACACAGATACAGAGTGGATAATAATAACAATATTAACATGGCTGAGCCAGTTGAGAGCCTGAGCTCTCTTTTAGACACCTGATATATACTATACATTTACCTCAAGGAAGTATTAAGTAACATTTAGTAATATCTGGAATAGAACAATAGCATGGTGGTAATAAGAACATCTCATAATATTACCACGGTTATCACTTCAATACTTTATTTATCTATTATATATTTTTTGTAGCTTATTTTTGTTATTTATATTATAATTATATACATAAATTGCAGTGGTTATGTTAGGTTAAGTTAAGTTAGGTTAGGTTAGGTTATGTAAAGTTAGGTTAGGTTAATTACGCTGCAGACACAGACTGGGATTAGGATAGCTCCGTTAGGTTATGTTAAGTTAGGTTGTGTTAAGTTTGGTTAGGTTAAGCTTAGTTAGTTTAGGTTGTGTTAGGTTGTATTGGGTTAGGTTAGGTTAGGTTAAGGTAGGTTAGGTTCGGTTCGATTAGTTTAGATTAGGTTAAGTTAAGTTGTTTTAGGTTAGGTTGTGCTATGTTGTGTTAGGTTAAGCCAGCTTTGTTATTTATGCTGAGGACACTCGTAATTGTGTAATTAAGCTGATCCAGACGACACAGCTCACCCGACACGAATAATCCATTATTCCTAAGTAATTAAAATAGTCGTATCCATTCATTAAGAACAATATATAACTTATTTTTCCTTTTCTTTCTACTATAGTTTTATAAGCCATTTTCCACCACACTGAGAGGTCTGGAGTCACAAAAATTCTTAATGTTTTTTGTTTTTGTTTTTTTACCAGGTTGATGTTGATGCTGAGTGAACGTACGTAATGAAATTAAATTATTGTCGTTATGCAGGGATTAGTTTGCAAGATTTTTTGTGTTTTAATTTAAGTCTTCTAGTTAAGTGCGTTCTTATGTATTCGGATACATGGAAAATTTAAGTGAATAACTTTCAGAATCTAAGATTGTACTGTTGCTTAAAATAATCTTCAAAATACGTTCTTACATCTCCAGGTACAGTCTCGTTCAAGATTCTTTGAACACTGCTGGAGACAGCTGGCAACACAAGGCCGTTTGTTTACTATCGTACGTCGTAAAAATTATGAATAAATGTAAAAGTGATCGGGGATTGGTTACTTAGTTCCCCGTTGCTTAATTTACTAGTTGGGCTTTGTTGTTTCGTATTATATTATACTACATACCATAGTAAACAAATGGCCTTGAGTTGCCAACTGTCTCCAGCAGTATTCGAAAAATCTTGAAGGAGCCTGTACCTGGAGATGCAAGAACGTATTTTGAAGATTATTTTAAGCAACAGTACAATCTTGTGGGGTACGGGATATTGGGTTCACACTCAGGATGGGATGGAGAAAGGAAACTCACAATGTGCTCTCTGTATACATATTGTATTGGATGTACAGTGCAGCTTGGTGCTGGGAAGTGGCAGCGTGGTTACAAGCGTGATGTAGAGAGAGCTGGTTGGTGAGGATGCTCAGAGGAGGACCAGCTTGTGGGTCGCCATGCTCGCCGGCGGGAGCGAGGGCCGCCAGGCAGGAGCGGAGGAGGTGGTGTTACTTGATGACTGGCTGTAAGTAGAAAGAGAGATGTAGGTAGGGCACCACGAGGTCAGGTCTTATATAGCGGAGGTAGTCGTGGCTTAATAGTTGACCTCCGTCATGTAAGGCGGCGCTGGTTGACCTAGACCACGAGGCACACACTGGAGAATTCGCGGGGTCGGCAACTCAGCGACAAGCGTTTGTAGGGGAGGAATCCACTACAATGCTCCCCCTTCCCTCAGGCGGTGTAGGAGACTTGTTGTCTGCAGGGTTGCATCCCACATGTGAGGCAGAACGGGCGGTGCAGGAGACTTGTTGTCGGCTGGGTTGTATGCCACATGTAAGACATAAAGGCGAGGGCGTGGATGAGCCGGCCGCTAGTGGAGACAACTTTGTCTAAATACACGAGCTCTGTGGGAGGAGAGAGGGAGAAGGAGGGTTGTGGAGGCGATGAATGTTGTGCTTCCCTCGCAGCAGGTACAGAGTCTTCAGATGCGCCTGCTGGGGTGTGTGGGCCTGGGTCAGGAGCAGGGCTGCGTTAGGAAGAGTGTCCATGACAGCAGCAGGGTGCATGACAGCAGCAGGGTCCACGACAGTAGCAGGGTGCAGGACAGTAGCAGGGTGCAGGACAGTAGCAGGGGGTACCTGAGGGAGACAAGAGGGGTGTGTGGGTCCGCGTCAGGAGCAGGGGCCGCGTCAGGAGGAGCGGCTGGGGGTACTGCTGGGCCGGGGGCGGCGTCTGAGGCAGGACGGGTGTGTTGGGGTCGGTCGGACGTGGTGCTTGGGGCAGGAAGAGGAGCGGCTGTCTGCTTAGAGTAGCAGAGCTGCTCTAGGGTGTCTAACCTGCGGTGTAGAGACAGTAACTGTAGAGCCGATGAGAGCTGCCTCTGTGTGGATAAGCCAGTCTTCCGTGTTGCTTGAAGACTGGGAGAGTGATCGGTTTCTCCTCCATCCTGTGTGAGTGCGAATCTCCGGGGGTCACCATTTGTGGGGTACGGGATATTGGGTTCACACTCAGGGTGGGATGGAGAAAGGAAACTCACAATGTGCTCTCTGTATACATATTGTATTGGATTTACAGTGCAGCTTGGTGCTGGGAAGTGGCAGCATGGTTACAAGCGTGATGTAGAGAGAGCTGGTTGGTGAGGATGCTCAGAGGAGGACCAGCTTGTGGGTCGCCATGCTCGCCGGCGGGAGCGAGGGCCGCCAGGCAGGAGCGGAGGAGGTGGTGTTAATTGATGACTGGATGTAGGTAGAAAGAAAGAGGTAGGTAGGTCACCACGAGGTCAAGTCTTATATAGCGAAGGTAGGCGTGGCTTAATAGTTGACCTCAGTCATGTAAGGCGGCGCTGGTTGACCTAGACCACGAGGCATACACTGGGGAATTCGCGGGGTCGGCAACTCAGCGACAAGCGTTTGTAGCGGAGGAATCCACTACACTCTCTCCAACCCCCTTCTGCCCTTCTCTCCTTCGTGTCTCACATCAACATCACTCTTTTCCTATCTCCTATATTTGTATGTCACACAATATTATAAAAGTTTGTCTTTCTTTTGTGGCCGTTTTCTTTGACCAATAACTGCTGACTGCATCCTCCTGTCTCTCTCTCTCTCTTTCAATAAATTTGTGTATCTTTCTCATTCTTACACCTATTCTTTTTCTCTTTAATTCTCTTACTCTTTTTTGCTCTATTTTTCCCGTTTCTTATTATTTTTGTCTGACTTTATCTCGCTTCGTTTGTTTCTGTCTCTCTTTGTTTCTTACTCTGACTCACTTTATCTGACTTTGTCTACCTCTCTATCTTTCACTCTGTGTTTCAATTTATTATTCTGTCTATGTATCTTTCTAACTCTCTCTCTCTCTCACTTTGGTTGACTTCCATCTCTCACTCTTCCTGTACGTCTCTATCTCTCGCTCATCCGTGTCTCTATCTCTCACTCTGTCTGTATGTCTATCTCTCACTCTGTATGTATGTCTACCTGTCTATTGCCCTGTGTATGTATCTCCCTGTGTCTCTGTGTATCCGTCCCCACTGTGTGCCGCTGACTTATACACTGCTACCCTGACCTCTCCTTTACTGTAGTAGTCTCTCACGAATAACTCACATAATTCATACGGTTCCATTTAAGTCTCCCTAGCCTTGTCCTCATCACCTGGTCAGTTGATTTCCCTTGTAACTGTTGCATACCTGACTGTTGAACCTTAAATGTTGTGAGCTAATCATTGCATCAATTTACGCTTATGGTCTATGCATATTATTGTTCCTGAATTTACCGGGTCTTTTTATATTATCTTTAAGGCGTGGTCAGCTGAATTCCATTGGAGCTGTTGCCTAGCATTCTTTTGCAACTTCCCTCTAACTTAGTGAGGTAATCATTCATTCTTCTGGTAAACAGTATATTACACCTCTAGTTTATTCAATTCTCTCTATATTCATCAAAGCATCCAACATCGTCTTTAACACTTGGTTAGTTGACTTTCATTGCAAGTGTTGCATGCCATTCTTCTACACTTTTGTAGTGTACTGTGGCAATCATTCATTTATTTTATTCATTATTGCCTTATATTTATTTAATTTTCTCTGTACCTACGGAAGTTATCCATCTTCATCTTCCACACCTGGTCATTTGATTCACCCATGCAATTTTTGCATTCCATTCTTTTGCAATTTTTCTCTAACGTAGTGAGGCAATCATTGCAGCCATGCAATCCTCCCTGACACAGCTTACCTTGTACGCTCTGGTGTGTTATGGGAGGGAGGTAATTGCGAGGCATTGAACGACTTTCCCTTGGTATTTCCTCAATGATTTAATGTTGAGTTCCCTTCATCTGTGTGCAACATCTGTGTTTCTCAACTGCGCTTTAACATTATCCTATCTCTCATTCGTTTCCATTACTCTCAATATGGAGTATTAGAAAACCTGTGTTGAAAGTCGAAGCAATAGGAAAGTACAAAGATTCTGTCATTAGTAATTGAGTTCCTGCATTAGCAAAATTGCAATCTTGCTAAACGGGATTTAGAAATACGTTTTCTCCAGCAGAGCTGCATTAAAAGATATAAATCTTATTTGCTAAAAACTTTCTAAATTTCGCATAGTGTGATAATGCTCATTCTCTTTCTAAGGGGGAAATATAATTGAATAATATGGTATATAGAGTAATTGTTATTGCCGCTGGCTTCAGCTACACAGTGCTGGCATTTGCTGCCTGCCTCCCAGAGGCTCAACCGATGTGCCGTCTACGAGTGTCACCTTACCCAAACAAACATAAATCTCTCAGCCTACGAAGACGTACGCCACGCAATTTGTGACCTCACCAGATGTTTGTAAACGTCGCATCCATAGAACAAGCGTTTCGGAGTGTTACCACCCGCGGGGAACGGCGTGAACAGTGTTAATAAATTGTTAGAAATAGTTCAGTTATGAGAGTTTTGGAGACGTAGGAGAGGGGAGAGGAAAGAGCTGAGGGGATGTTTACAGCCGAGCGGTTCTGTTTTTTATTGAATAAACAGTTTTGCAGATGGAGTGATTGTCTGGCCTTCCCTGACGCTCAGATCACGCTCTACAGCCATGCTGTGATCATCTCCACCCTCTGCTGGCAGAAGTGAACACATCAACTCACAATCCTGTCCCTGAGTTTTGTGCTAAGACAATTTACGCAGTACTGTTGTCTCTTGGAGCACCATACGGATTTACATCGACCCACACTTGTAAGTACAGCCTACGTGATGACGTACCCCTCAGCACTGAAATATTGTGGACTAATTATGCCTACTCGTTTCTGGATTATCTGGAGCAATAAGACAATGCGGAATGACGAGCAACTAAGATTAATAGAGTTATGAACTTTGTATTATGTCACTATGTTTAACGGTCTTATGTAGTTAAGATAAGATTGTGTGAGACTAACTAATTATGTATCAGATGGATAACCATATAATACTAATAAACGCCTTGTTCTCTGCTAGTTTTTGACCATATCATTAAACGTTGGGTGCGTCAAAAGGCGGGTTTCAATCATTCCCTTCGACTTGCCCTTCACCTGACTGTCCTTAACTAAGGCGGTTACAGTAATGATGGATAATATTTATAAGTTAATGTATATTTATTAAAGCGGTTGTCACATGATAGTTGTTTGTGTATGTAGGTGTGAGACAACAGTTTGTATGTAGGTAATGTATGTCATGCTGAGAGAGAATATTAAGACACTTGTTCTGGAACTCAAAGATGAGTAAGTAATAACGTTAAACAGCCATATATGTAAATTCACACAATTTTAACAGTTGCGCTCCTGCCGCTAGGGTGCACCACCTAGGTTCACACCTTACATAAGTTCTCGCCAGTGAGTCGCCTTATCTATCTAATATACTATAGGACTAGCCTTTGTCTGTCTGTTCTGGCCAGCCGAAACGGCACAATCGTTTTTCATCAAACTTCGTGGAAAAATAGCAAAAAAATCGTAGAATGGAACAAACCTGGTCCCACGTCGATGGTTTCTTTAGGAACGCATTAATTAACGATTTTATTTACGCTGGCAACAGATGTCGTTGTACAGGTACGCTGTCAGCCGGCCGGACGATTGCAGTTATTGCACGGCTCCCTCCTCCTCCCCCCACTTTTTCTATTAGCCTACTTTTTTTTTAATGTTGTTTGGATTAGTAAAGGAAAGAAGATGAGTAAATAGAAGAATAAAGAAGGGAAAACAGAAAATAGTTAGAGATAACAGGTGGGGGGGGGAGGAGAGCTGAGTTTCATCATGCATCTGGATGCCCAGTTTCAACTTTACCAGGGCATTTTCGGACCTTACGAGGCTACAGTGTGTACTTATTTCTCTCCTTATGGCGAATATTTATTTAATTAATTAGTCTAACCTTTATTATATTCCTTCCTATAGTATATTAGATACTGTAAGTATCACGACCACGACCATGATTATAACAACCACGACCATAATTATAACAACCACGGCCATGATCATAACCACGACCATGATTATAACAACCATGACCATGATTATAACCACGACCATGATTATAACAACCACGACTATGATTATAACAAACACGACCATGAATATAACAACCACGACTATGATTATAGCAACCACGACTATGATTATAACAAACACGACCATGATTATAACAACCACGACCATGATCATAACCACGACCATAATTATAACAACCACGGCCATGATCATAACCACGACCATGATTATAACAACCACGACCGATTATAACCGATGATTATAACAACCGACTATGATTATAACAAACACAACCATGATTATAACAACCACGACTATGATTATAGCAACCACGACTATGATTATAACAAACACGACCATGATTATAACAACCACGACCATGATCATAACCACGACCATGATTATAACAACCACGACTATGATTATAGCAAACACGACCATGATCATAACCGCGACCATGATTATAACAACTACGACTATGATTATAACAAACACGACCATGATTATAACAAACACGCCCATGATTATAAAAAATACGACCATGATTATAACAACTACGACCATGATTATAACACCTACAACTATGGTCATAATCACGACCATGATAATAACAACCACGACCATATTTATAACAACCACGACCTTGATTATAACAACCAAGGCCATGATTATAACAACCACGACCATGATTTTAGCAAGCACGACTATTATTATAACAACCACGACCATGATTATAACAACCACGACCATGATTATAACAACCACGACCATGATCATAACCACGACCATGATTATAACAACCACGACCATGATTATAACAATCACGACCATGATTATAACAACCACGACAATGATTATAACAACCACGACTATGATTATAACAACCATGACCATGATTATAACACCAACGACCACCTATGATTATAACCACGACTATGATTATAACAACCACGACCATGATTATAACAACCACGACCATGATTATAACAACCACGACCATGATTATAACAACCACGACTATGATTATAACAAACACGACCATGATTATAACAACCACGACTATGATTATAACAAACACGACCATGATTATAATAACCATGACTATGATCATAACAACCACGACGATGATTATAACAACAACGACTATGAATATCTAATCTCTAATAAACTATAGGAAATTATTTGTATAAGACCAATATAGCTGCAGAAAAAATACAATATTTACATGTTGTTGTGTATCCTTATAACTGTTTGACTGCTGTTCACAGTAAACCGATTTATTAACAAGTGTTGATTGCAAGTGCACCGACGTTCAATACAGGCATGAGCGCACTTCTCCAAATATTCCCTCCATTACTGTTTTGTCCAACTATATAGAAAACTGGGCACGAAGGGCCCACGATCATTGTCTAATATACTATAGGTCTATCCGTCTGTCTGTTTGTCTGTCTGTGCAGCCGAAACGGCAAAATAGTTTTTCATGAAACTTGGTGGAAAAATCGTAAAAAAATCGTAGAGTGGAACAAACCTGGTCCCATGTCGATGGTGTCTTTAGGAAGGCATTAGTTAATAATTATATTTACGATGGAAAACGATGAAAGTCTACGGACTTGACGCACCCTCATTCGCTGTGCGCTGTCAGCCCACGATTGCAGTTATCATACGGCTCCCTCCTCCTCCCCCCAACTATTTTTCTTAGCCTACTTTTTTTTAATGTTGTTTGGATTAGTAAAGGACGGAAGATGAGTAAATAGAAGAATAAAGAAGGGAAAACAAAAAATAGTTAGAGATAACAGGTGGGTGGGGAGCTGAGTTTTCATCATGCGTCTGAATGCGCAGTTTCAACGTTACCAGACGACCTTACAGCTACAGTGTACTTATTTCTGTGGCTGACTGTACATGGAAAAGAGATAACAGGAATGCATGGAAAAGATGACTACAAAAGACACAGGGTGAATATAGACAGTGAAACAGACAGTAGGTTGACAAAATTTAACAGATTCATACATGCACAAATAGACAATATGGCAACAAACATGACAGACAGACAGCTGACTGATTGGTTGGCATTATACAAACAGGCAGACACACGCCAACAACGGATAAGAAAGACAGATTTGACGACACAGAGTACAGATGGGCTTACATTCAAACACCACGCAAACGAACAGACAGTTGGGATGGCAATAGACAGGACGGATAGACTTGAGACAGATTAGAAGGCATTTATAAACAAGAAAAACACCAAATTGACCATAGCTGCATCAGTGAGGGAAGGAGGTCTTACATCCACCAGCGTAAATAATAAAACACATTGAAAACTAGCACCCGCGCTTGGAAAAAACATCAATGGTCAGTCAGTCATGTGAAATGGGCCTAAAACTGACTAACGTAGATGATGACTTAAGTATCAGAACCACGACTATGATTATAACAAACACGACCATGATTAAAACAACCACGACTATGATTATAACAACCACGACCATGATTATAACAACCACGACCATGATTATAATAACCACGCCCATGATTATGACAGCCACGACCATGATTATAACAACCACGACTATGATTATAACAACCACGACCATGATTATAGCAACCACGACTATGATTATAACAACCACGACCATGATTATAACAACCACGACCATGATTATAATAACCACGCCCATGATTATAACAGCCACGACCATGATTATAACAACCACGACCAAGATTATAATAACCACGCCCATGATTATAACAGCCACGACCATGATTATAACATCCACGACTATGATCATAACCACGACAATGATTATAACAACAACGACTATGATTATAACAATCACGACCATGATTATAACAACCACGACCATGATTATAACAACCACGACCATGATTATAACAACCACGACCATGATTATAACAACCACGACAATGATTATAACAACCACGACTATAATAACAACAATCACGACTATGATTATAACAAACACGACAATGATTTTAACAACCACGACCATGTTTATAACAACCACGGCCATGATTATAATAACCACAACCATGATTATAACAACCAGGACCATGATTATAACACTCACGACCAAGATTATAACAACTACGACTATGATTATAACAACCACAATCATGATTATGACAACCACGACTATGATTATAACAACCACGACCATGATTATAACAACCATGACTATGATTATTACACCCACGACCATGATTATAACAACCACTACCACAATTATAACAGCCACGACCATGATTATAACAACCGACCATGATTATAACAACCACGACCATGATTATAACATCACGACTATGATCATAACCACGACAATGATTATAACAACCACGACTATGATTATAACAATCACGACCATGATTATAACAACCACGACCATGATTATAACAGCCACGACCATGATTATAACAACCACGACTATGATTATAACAACCACGACCATGATTATAACAACCACGACCATGATTGTAACAACCACGACCATGATTATAACATCACGACTATGATCATAACCACGACAATGATTATAAGAACCACGACTATGATTATAACAATCACGACCATGATTATAACAACCACGACCATGATTATAACAACCACCACTATGATCATAACCACGACCATGATTATAACAACCACGACCATGATTATAACAACCACGACCATGATTATAATAACCACGCCCATGATTATGACAGCCACGACCATGATTATAACAACACGACTATGATTATAACAACCACGAACATGATTATAGCAACCACGACTATGATTATAACACGACCATGATTATAACCGACCATGATTATAATAACCACGCCCATGATTATAAATTCATACCGACCACGTTATAACAACCACGACCAAGATTATAATAACCACGCGATTATGCGACAATGATTATAACAGCCACGACCATGATTATAACAACCACGACCATGATTATAACAACCGACCATGATTATAACATCCACGACTATGATCATAACCACGACAATGATTATAACAACCACGACTATGATTATAACAATCACGACCATGATTATAACAAACACGACCATGATTATAACAACCACCACTATGATCATAACCACGACAATGATTATAACAACCATGACTATGATTATAACAGCCACGACCATGATTATAACAACCACGACCATGATTATAACAACCACGACCATGATTATAACAACCACGACCATGATTATAACATCCACGACTATGATCATAACCACGACAATGATTATAACAACCACGACTATGATTATAACAATCACGACCATGATTATAACAACCACGACCATGATTATAACAACCACCACTATGATCATAACCACACCCATGATTATAACAGCCACGACCATGATTATAACAGCCACGACCATGATTATAACAACCACGACCATGATTATAACAACCACGAATGATTATAACATCCACGACTATGATCATAACCACGACAATGATTATAACAACCACGACTATGATTATAACAATCACGACCATGATTATAACAACCACGACCATGATTATAACAGCCACGACCATGATTATAACAACCACGACTATGATTATAACAAACACGACCATGATTATAACAACCACGACCATGATTGTAACAACCACGACCATGATTATAACATCCACGACTATGATCATAACCACGACAATGATTATAACAACCACGACTATGATTATAACAATCACGACCATGATTATAACAACCACGACCATGATTATAACAACCACCACTATGATCATAACCACGACAATGATTATAACAACCATGACTATGATTATAACAACCACGACTATGATTATAACAACCACGACCATGATTATAACAACCACGACTATGATTATTACACCCACGACCATGATTATAACAACCACTACCACAATTATGTCATATACTATAGCAGGGGTCACCAAATTTTTTTCACAGTGGGCCGGATAACTGAAAGAATGACGAGCGCGGGCCGCATAATCATTCTGTTCAATACTTGCAAGCCAGAACGGAAGCTCTGGTAACGTCGGAGCGTGAGGGCGGAGCTACCACAAGCCGGGGAAGGACTTGGGATCCGGCCCGCAGTTTGGTGACCCCTGTACTCTAGGGATAGCTGTGTGTCTGTGTGTGTGTCTGTTCTGGGCAGCCGAAACGGCACAATCGTTTTTCATCAAACTTGGTGAGAAATCGCTAAAAATTCGTAGATTGGAACACACCTGGTCCCATGTAGAAGGTTTCTTTAGGAAGGAATTAATTAACCATTTTATATACGCTGGAAAACGATGTCACTGTACGCTGCCAGCCTTCCGGCGGTTGCTCGTTAGCCAAACACGAGCGATCGAACTTTCATGCTTTGGTAAACTGTAGCACCGGACTCGCCACCGGGCACGAAGTGCCCACGATCACTTGTTCTGACACTATAATCATTACACCTTAAAATTCTTCAGTAACCATGTATTATATATTATTCTTCCACGAAATTGTTTACATTCTTTCTATACAGTGACTAGCTTATATTATCCCGACGATACAAGGTACTCAAACTTTTCGTCTCTATACAGTATAATCTAAGTTGAGTATTATGTTTCAGAGCTTTAATCTTGCAGGTGTTGTATGATACTGATCTGGGGTAAGCCTCATACTTGATGCTCCTTTTCACTTAGTTACTGTACTGTAAATCATCTACTTATTGGTAGAGAGAGAGAATACCTGTGTAAGTCATGTGTGTGTGTGTGTGTGTGTGTGTGTGTGTGTGAGTCATCCACACAAGGTGGTAAAATGCATCTAGAGTGGCAGCATTATATTAGTGTTAAGGTGCAAGCACTGCTTGCTCCCTCTCGCTTTCAGCTGCCGCCGCTGGCTAGCACTCGTGGCGAACAGGGAAGCAACTTGCATAAATCTTTCCCTGCCAGTACACAGCCTCCTCACCATCAAGACACCTGCTATGCCTCCTCGTGGCAACACACGGTAACTGGGTGCCTCGTGGGCCCAAGCTAGATAAGCAGGGGATCTCAGAGTAGCAGTGGGCTCCAGAGGGACGGTGCATAGGCCCACTGGAATGTTGACACGTCCTGGCGCCTACCAGCCACCTCCCCGCTGCCTTACGGATTAACCTTGGTAGGTATAGGGCTATGGGAGTAAATCCCGAACGAAAAATCTGCAGTGGAGCCCCACACCAGGCAGACATGCTTACAAATCTCCAACAAGACCCCAACGCCGATGTAGGCGGAAGAGGTGACCACCATGGAAACCCAAAGACTACACCGGCGGACGAAGGCAATGCCTGATGGATAGGCTACTAAGGCGAAACCTAACAAACTGGGCTATTGGCAGTACATTGCAACTCTCCCTCTCCCTAGTCGTTGCAACACTTGCACCACTGGACCAGGAAAAGGGAGAGCCAAGAAGTGTGGTTGCAGCCTGCGAGCATGCCTCACCACATCAATCAACTCATGCACAGCCATCGTCTAGTTCATTGTATCTCTCATCGTCATCAAAACCACAATACGCCCAAAAGTCCTATAGCGGCGGACGAGTGGCGACGGGGACAGGCAGAGATGGTCACTGCATGGAATGTCGGGACCCTTGCTGATACTGGCACAAATGCAGATCCTGAAAGAAGAACTGCCCTTGTGGCAAAAGAGCTGGCTAGGTATAACATCGACATAGCAGCCATCAGTGAGTCCCGCCCCAGATGAGAGCCAACTCTGGCTAAACCTTATTCTGGAAGGGTAAGCCTGCTGTGGAGAGAAACCGCTTTTATGGAGTTGGCTTTGCCATACACGAACGCAACCTACACAGGCTAACTGAAATGCCTATTGGGATCAACGAGTGCTTCATGACACTTCGAGTTCCACTGAATCACTCACGTCATGCCTTCTTCATCAGTGTATATGCCCCAACCCTGGATGCAGAGGATGACATCAAGGACGCCTTTACGACCTTGACAGAGTGCTAACTTCTATCCCCAGAGAAAAAAGGTTGTACTCCATGACGAATTCAATGACATAGTTGGCAGAGATACTAATATTTGGCAGGGAACCAAGGGGGGAAATGAACTAGGCAAGTGTAATCCCAACAGCCTACTAGTCCTCAGCATGTGTGCTGCACACAACCTCACTATCACCAATACCTTTTTCAGGCAGATCGACAAGTTTATGGCAACACCCAAGATCTAAACAAGGGCATCTCATTGACTACATCATTGTCAGAGAAAGAGATATCTGAGATGTCAGAAGCAAGCTCTCGCTTCACGTCGCCAGAAAACGGCAAAGGCAGCAAGCCTCCAGAAGAGGTTTTAATACAAAGTAACTGGAGGATCCAGTGGTAGCACATGCTTTCAGAGAGTAGCTCGAACATATGCTTATAAACAACCCAACAGCAAACAAGACGAGTCCCAGTGCTGAATGGGGTACTCTTAATACTGCTATGACAAAAAACTGCAGAGAGACCCACGGCCAGATCAAAAGAATACACCAGGACTGGTCTGATGAAAATGACCAGGCAATCAAAGTACTCATCGATGATAAACGTGTTGCTTTTACTGACTGGCAGAACAACCTCAGTTTCGAACCAAAGCTGATACCTTTCACAAGAAGACAGCAGCAGCCCAGCGAAAACTTCCCAATCTAAAGAACAACTGGCTTAAAAATAAAGCATGTGAAGCATAAAAACTTGCAGATCAGCACAAGATGCACAAATTTTTCATTTTTACTAAAACATTTTATGAGCCACTCACTCATGGCGCAGCCCATTTCCGCTCATCTGGCGGTAACATCATAATTAAAGACGATGAAGGACTCCTTCAGCGCTGGAAAGAGAACTACCATTCACATCTCAACCGAAACACCAATCTGGATGTCCTGACTACCCAGCAGGTCCCTCAGCATCCAGAGCTGACCCACCTCAGCTATCCTCCATCCTTGGATAAGGTAGCTACTGCCATCAAACAGATGAAAAATAACAAAGCCTCAAGGCCTGATGGAATCCCAGCCGAGGTGTATAAAGGAGGAGGACCTCGGCTTACCAGCGGTCTCCACTCTCCTGGAGAATATATGGGAAAAGGAGGAAATCACCCAAGCTCTAAAGACGCCTCCATTGTCAATATTTATAAGGACTAGGGAGACCGGTCAGACTATGGCAACTACCATGGTATCTCGTTGCTCTCCGTAGCTTGCAAGATTATCGCCCTAGTTCTCCTAAACAGACTTCTTCCTGAGGCGGAAAACTTCCTCCCTGAATCTCAGTGTGGTCTTAGACTGTCGTGGCCTGTACATGGCAATCATCAACCTAACCAAGGCCTTCGACTCGGTCAACAGGAAAGGCCTCTGATGGACTCTCAGCCGTTTTAGCTGTCCACCAAAATTCATCACCATTGTGAGGAATCTCTAAGGAGAGCATGAACGGCAGTGTCCTTCACAACGGCACCCAGTCAGAGTTCTTCCCCATCCAAACAGAGTGTTACGACCCTTGGCCTCTTAGGTTGTAACACTGGATAAATTCAACTTCTTTGTATTATAGGTCCAAGTAATAGATCCCATCAAATTCATCACCTCATTACTATGGGGTATTAGGGTGTGTCATACGGAGGCGAATTTTTTTTTTTGAGTTTGAAAAATCGGCCCATGGTATTAATGATGTAGTTCTATGTGCAGAATCATGTGATATCTTCAGATTTGAAAAGTTTTCATTTTTTGCTAGGTAAATTTTAACTTGAAATCTTATGAAAATTCAGTATTCCCACCCTTTTACCAACACCACTAAATAGCTTATTTAAAGTAAAGTAAATGTATCAGGTTAATTTATTAGGATGAAAATGATCCAGAATAGTGAAACGAATGATCTTGACACATTTATTAAATTTAATATTCCTTTAGAAAACAAAATCATCAAATACAAAAACCGGTTTTACTACTACGACCCGGTGTTGCTGCACACCATAGAGAACATGTCTTTCTTGCTTCTGTTTCTACTCATCACCTCCCTGCTGACCACCTGAGCTCGGATGTAGCCTTCCCTCCTCTCCTGGCTGTACACGTGACTGCTGGCCTCGCCACTTGCTGTACACAACGCCTATACTCTGGGTGTGCGAGGGCCAGGCAGGGACATGCATGTGGGTTGTCCAGGAAAGCTCTGACTTGAACATTGGTGAGGCTGCAGGTAAGAGGGGGCTCACTGCCAGCCTGGATGTTATCCAGATCTATGAGATCAGTGAGGGTCTTGGCACCTAGATTGACTTCAGGAGTCTTCCTGACCCTGAAGGAATCGTCACCAACTGATTCGTCATGCCCAGATCCTCTCATAAGTTTCATATCCAAGATCTTTTTGACTGCCACTCTTCTCTCCTCCTCATCCTTACTGCAGAGCATTGTCTGCAGAACTGCCTCGGGATGAGCATACCAGGAAGATCTCCTCACAGTCTGCTCCACAATCTGAACAACCTTCCTTGGCTGACTCCTCAGGAGCTCAAGCTGGAAGAGAACATGCCTCGGACCTTCGGAGAACGATGACTTGACCTTGGTGTTGAACCAACTTGGCAAGTAGACACTCACGATGAATTGGACAATAAGTCTCAGGTTGTGAAGCTGGTTCCCTTTCAGTTTATGATGAGCGACCCAAATTCTGCAGAACCTGAGAGCCGTTGTGAGCCACCTAGAATGTGAGACTGGACCTATCTGCAGGTAAGCAAGTCTATCAGGCATGACCCCAGTTTTGATGGCACTGCAAATCATGTAACCATAGTACTGGTCAGTACTCATGTCGTCAATGACAGTATGTGCAAGCTCAACGAGTGGAGGGCCAACTGTGATTTTTTCAAAGCTCGGATTTATTTCTAACTCAGTGGCAGAGTCCAGCATCTTGCCAAGAGGACCAGACCATCTGTTGTTTGAAAGAGTCTTTCCATCCAGCTCCTGGATCAGATGTCTGAGTGGCAACTCGTTGGTGTGGAGGTCACAAACAATCCAGACCAGCTTCCTCCCAATCTTCCGCTCTATCCACTGTATGACCCCCCCTTGCCACCCTGTGTTCGTGTTGGTGCTGTCCCCTCCAATGGCCTGCAGGGTCTGGTCTACGTTCCTCTCTCTGAGCCAGTTCACAATGTTATCTGCCACTATCTCAGCTGGTTTCCTGATGTCATCTTTCTCTGGAGTGAAATGCCACAAATACTTCCCTCCTGGTTCACTGCAGCAGGAGTAGTGTTCCTCCTTCACCATGGCAGGGAACAACTTGTCAGAATCTCCAACTTTCATGAACACTTTAGTGTCATCCCTTTTCCCATCAAAGAACAAACAATTGATTCCATTTTCTCTTATCCCCTTATCAAACTCCTCTTCTAGGTTACTGACAAGTTTCTCCTGAGCTCTCCTTACTTTGTTATGACCTATCACCAGGTGAACATCATCAGGTGTTATCAAACCACCGTCAACCCAGGCAGCTGTTGCTATCTCTGCAGTTTCTCTGAGACCAGTGTGGTGTCGCATGCTGGCCAGAGCTATGCTCTGGATATCTTTCCTATTTCGAATCTTATGCCTGGAAGGTTTGGGATCATTATTTTCTGGGTTAGGGACAAAGTCACCATTCTCCTGGTCAGCACTCGACTCAGCCAAGGGAAGTCATTAAACTCTGAATCAGCTTTTTTTGACTCAATCATCGGCCTTTTACCTCACCCTCCTGGGCCTTTCTCAAGTCTCTTTTTCCTCGGCAACTCTTCTCCTCGTCTGTCTTCAGCAGCCTTCGTCTCTTTTGACCTGAATATCTTTTGCTAGAAATCATGAGAGCCCCTATACTGCCAGTCTTCTCTCTGTGCTTTGACAAATGCCAGTTCGATCACAGGAATCTTCAGTTCACATTGCAAATACAGGAGATGTGGGCCTTGATTTACAGTCAATGATCGCATCCAAACCAGGACAGAGAACAATTGGGCAATTTCTTGCAAGTACTATGTCAAATAACTGGTCCAGTTGTTTTGGCAAAAGCTGTCCTTAACTGCAAGTTTTCCTCTCTCCCAAAGAGAGATTCTTCTTGCCTTTCCCCAACTGGCTAGCAGTCTCTCACTAATCTTCTTCTCTGACTTGTTATGACTGGAGGCTTGAATTGGGAGTGTTAGCCAGAGGTAATTGTGCCAACATTGCTTTTAATATATCACTGGCAATGTCTTTGTTTGTGTAAGTTCTTTGGTTCTTTTCACTGATTTGCCTGATTAAAACACCGTATCTCAAAGCATCTCTCAATGTAGGCAACTCCGACTTCAGGAGCTCTCTCTCAGACCCAAGATAGTGACTGAGATGGCTGGATTTTTGGTTCCTCGTCCTGACACAAGCAGCCATCGCAAATATTATCAACTTATAAATGCATCAGAATCTGAAACAGAAAAAATATTGTTAGTTGGGTTGTTAAAGAATGAAGTCAGAAAGCAATGTTCACTATTTAATTGTAATGCACTAATGCAGCTGTACGTTAGATTTTCGATAAATTTCACACTAAAATTTACCTAGCAAAAGGTTGCAAAATATTGAAACTGAAATTATTTTCTGTTTATATACACTAAAATCTACCAAAAAAGTGATGGGCCATTAGTTTTAGCTGATCTTCCCTCCTATGACACACCCTAATGGGGTATATAGAAAAATTCATGAAGTAGATTTAATTACAAAATTTATATTAACAAACAAACAATAAAACAAGTATATCAGTTAAGTACAAAAATAAACAAATACACACTAAATCTGATCAAATGAGTAACTCAACCGAGTGACAAAATAATGAACATACAAGTTAAGACTAAACACTTATATAAATTAGCAACTACCATGAACAACGTGGTTATCCACCACACGTACCTCATAAATAAGTAAGTTATTTTCCGTGGAATTCTAAAATATGACGAACAACAATCTCATATAATACTTGGTGTTCTACAAATCGAGCAAGGTTCTCTCGTTATACCGCTAGAAATATACTGTAGAATAGGAAAGGAGATACTTAACTTATGGCTGCCAGCCCAATACTGCCATCACCCGGCTCTTGGGAGGTAAAACTAAGCAAGCAGAGGTGGGCAGAAATGACGTCACAAAGAAAAGACGTTCACGTTGCGAATCCGCAACCAACCATTGAACTCTCACTCGTAACAAGAGGTTAAACAAGGGTGTGTACTGGCACCAACTCTCTTTTCCATTTTCTTAGCTGCCTTCCTTACTCGTGCCAGTGCGAATTTAGCCAGCAGGGTGAACATCGTGTACCGGGTGAAGAGGGGTCTTTTCAACATAAAACGACTCATGGCAAGAACAAAGAATCAAGGCAGGAACAAAGGTGTCGGCAGCTTCCATTACTGAACTTCAGTATGCAGATGACCAAACCTTTGTTGCTCACACTGAACACGACCTACAAGAGATCCTGAACAACTACACAGACGTGTATGCACACTTCGGCCTCGCGGTGAATCTACAAAAGACTTAGATTCTCTTTCAACCTGCCCCAGGTTTACACACACCTCCACTATCCATCCAATTTATCGGTACTACCCTCTCTAATGTTGCCCACTTTCGGTATCTCGGCTCCCACCTGTTCACCACCGAAGACATCGATGAAGAGATTCAGCATCGGATCAGATGTGCATCTCAAGTCTTTGGCAGACTCCAAAATCCTGTCTTCAGCTGTAGGGAGCTGAATTTATCTACAAAGCTTCACGTATATCGAGCAGTGGTCCTCCCCACCCTGCTATACGGCAGTGAGACATGGTTTACATACAGGAGGCACCTCCAGGCACTTGAAAACTCTCACCAACGTAGTTTACGGTCCATCCTTCTAGTTCGCTAGGAAGACAAGAGACCAAATGCCAGTATTCTCGTTGACACCAACTGTAGGAGCATCGAGATTACCTTTATCCATGAACAAATACGTTAGACTGGCCATGTTACCCACATGAACGACAGTAGACTGCCAAAGCAGTTACTTTACAGTCACCTAACGAATATTAAACGAAACGCCGGTGGGCAATTGAAAAGGGTTAAGGATAGTCTTAAGACAAACCTGAAAAAGTGCCAAATCGGTTCTCTCACCTGGGAGTTGATTATTCCACATCGTAACGCTTGGAGGAGCACCACACGAGAAGGTGTCAATACTTTCGAGTTAACCCGACTGCAAACCGAGGCAGATAAGCGCCAACGCCGGAAAGAAGCTGCTTTCGCCCCTTCCGCAGTAGATGGAGTCCTCGACATGTGCAACGAATTTGAACGACGCTGCGCATCCCGTATCGGTCTCTTTAGTCACCTCAAAACTCACTAACCTAGGTGACATCCCTAACACCTCATATCATTGTATCATCGCTTTGATGATCGCTATACTCGATTCCGAGTGACAGCAAAGTAGTAGTAGTAGTATGTGTGTGTGTGTGTGTGTGTGTGTGTGTGTAATAATAATAATAATAATAATAATAATAATAATAATAATAATAATAATTAACGGTTTATTAAGATAACATGGTAGCCCGAAGGCTGAAAATATACAGTGAACAGAGATGATAGGTTACATATGGTGGTTGCAGGGAGTGGTTCACTTGATTGACAAAAGCTTTCAATACAAAAATATAAGAAACAAAGAGTCAACATATAGATTAACTATAGATCTGGTAATGTTTGAGCTGGACTTGTAAGCATTCTTGTGATCTGATGTTGGCGCCCTCTGTCTGGAAGGCCGTTGCGTCATACCTGGGTGTTAATGCGCTACCTTACTGCAGCTGCGATGCACTATGTGGTCCTCCAGCTCAAACAGGGTGTTGGAGAAGTTTCTTGTTCCTCATGTGATGAAGTTAGGAATTTATAGTTCCTCACCTGGGTGGAGTTGGTAGTCATCATTTCTCTCCTGGTGTAGTTAGGAGTCTTCCTTTGCTTCTCATCCAGTGTGGTGGTGAGTGTATGGTGGACAGGGTGTGTCTGGTCCGGTCAGGTCAACATTGACCGCTAAGCACTGATTGTCGCTCTAACAGTTGTGTCTTTCTTTCTATTTGAAATTGTCACTTTAGTAAATCACTTGTGGGTTTATGGTCAATCCTTGCAGTGTACTGTTGGTGGGAGGAAGTTGATAAATCCAGATGGGGGGGGGAGGGGGGGTGAGGAAATGGGGAAAAGGAGTGCCCGACAAACGAAGCTGGCAGTTGTCTCTATGGTCAAGAGACCACGAGCAGCAACGACGTCCTCAACCTATGAAGGCTGGAGACGGAGTGTGTATGTGTGTGTGTGTGTGTGTGTGTGTGTGTGCACACAGGGTAGTGTACTGCTTGAGAGACGTAGAGCGAGGGGCGACCTGATAGAGGTGTATAAGTGGAAGGCAGGGCTAAACAAAGGGGACATTACAAAGGTACTCAAATTATCCAACCAGGAGCGAACTCGTAACAATGGTTTTAAATTAGACAAATTTAGATTTAGGCGTGAAATAGGTAAACACTGGTTTGGGAACAGAGTAGTGGATGAATGGAACAAGTTACCAAATATCATCATTAACTCGAATACGCTGAATTGCTTCAAACATAGGTTGGATGCTCATATGAGCAATAGGGGTTGGGTGTAAACGGGACTGCCCAGTATGGGCCAATAGGCCCGCTGCAGTTTCTTCCATTCTTATGTTCTTATGTTCTTCTTATGTAGTGTGGAAGCATTTGTTAGTGTTAGGGTGGAAACACTGCGTGCTTCTCGCTTTCACCTACCACTGCTGGCTAAGCCCTCATGGTGAACAGGGAAGCAACCTTGCGTAATTCTTCCCCTGCCAGTACACAGCCTCTTCACCACCAAGACTCTTGCTGTGCCTTTGCGTGGCAACACTCGGTAACTGGCTGCCATCGCAGCCTCAGGCTAAACCAGCAAAGGATCTCGGAGCAGGAGTGGGCCTCAGAGGGACGGCGCACAGGCCCACCTGCATTGCCTACTATCCACTGCCCCGCTACCTTGTGCATTAACCTTGGTAGGTATAAGACTTCGAGAGTAAACCCCAGCATGAGGCAAACATGCTTACAAAGCTCCAGTAAGACCCCAACGGAAAAATAGGCAGAAGAGGTGTCCTTTATGGGCACCAAAGAGCTAGACCTGTATATGAAGGCAATGAAGGATGGTCAGGCTAATAAGTCGAAACCAAACAAACTGGACTATCAGCAGTCTATTGCAACTCTCCCTCTCTCAAGTCATTGCAGCTTGCTGCACCACTGGATCAGGAAAAGGGAGAGCCAAGATGTGTGGTTGTAGCCTGCGCCCCTACCTCCCCACATAAATCAACTTACGCAGAGCCATCATCGAGCTCGTTAAACTTTTCATCATCATCAAACCCCTATACCTCCAAAAGTCCTAAGGCGACAGATGGGTGGCGACAGGGACAGGCAGAGATGACTGCCAGGAGTCTCTAGTCACAACTCTGCACATGAGCGACATAGAAAAGATGGTCATTTATGCACTGGGATCTAGGCAGCAGTGCAATCCGGTCCTGTCTGTGAAATTGAGCAGCTCTTTGGAGGAGCCACTCCTCTCATCCCATATTGGTAAAGGACTAGAAAAGGTGCCCTAAACATAGTTTTGTGGAGAACTTGTTCAAATTTAATTACACGCCCTATTTTAGTGGCATCGCCAAATTTACTTATGTTGCTGTCTACGCCGATATTTATGTCGTTAATGTATATAATAAATAATAATGGTCCAAGTAACAAGTTACTTAATGCACAAAGGCAGAACTTCCCATACAAAAAAAATTCAAATCAGACAAGAATAACCCTAAATGGATAAATAATTATTCAAAGAATATTATTGGAGAAAGGGAGGCTATGGGTAGAAGAATAAATCGTGGTGAAGTTTACCTCTGAGATTATTATAAGGTATTGGCCAGTAGGGTTAAGACCGAGATAAGAAAAGCAAAGAGGAATAATGAACTGAAGGTAGCAACGGAAGCGAGGTCAAACCCTAAGGGATTCTTTCAAATGTATCAAACTAAAGCACTAGAAAAGATTGGACCAATACAGTCAAATACCGGCGAGCTAACTGATAACGATGGAGAAATGAGCAATAATCTGAATAAATATTTTTCAACAGTTTTCACCACCGAAAATTTAAACATGATACCCGAGGCATCGACTATATACAGAGATTGTGAAGAAAATAGATTAAGCGAGATAGTAGTGTCTAGCAACGATGTTAGTAAGCAATAGACAAGCTAAAGCCTAATAAGTCACCAGGTCCCGATGAGATATTTGTCAGAGTATTAAAGGAATGTAAGGAAGAGCTTAGTATGCCCTTTGCAAAGTTATTTAACATGTCCATAATCCTGGAGGATAGCGAATGTAATACCGATTTTCAAGAAGAGAGATAGATCACTATCCTCTAACTACTGGCCAATCAGTTTAACATCAATTGTAGGCAAATTACTGGAAGCAATAATTTCAAACTCTATTCGAAATTACCTGGAGAAGCACAATTTAATCAATAACTCCCGACATGGCTTCACAAGCAGGCGTCTATGTCTAACTAATCTATTAACATTCTTTTCAGCTGCTTTCGAGGCATTGGACGAAGGGGCACAACTATGATGTGGTATATCTTGACATTATCAAAGCCTTCGACAGAGTCCCCTTTGAAAGACTAATAAGAAAAGTGGAGGCTCATGGCATTAAAGGAGATATTCTAAAATGGATTTTTGGCGTGGTTACAGGACAGGAAACAGCGAATGAGCATTTTCGGCAGTAAATCCGATTGGAGTAACGTCACTAGTGGAGTGCCCCAAGGCTCAGTACTTGGACCACTATTAATTATTATATATATTAACGACATAGATATCGCCATAGACAGGAACATAAGTAAATTTGCTGATGATACTAAAATAGGGCAAGGAATTAAATCTGACGAGGACTCGGCAAAACAACAGGAAGACCGAAACAAATTTTTTGAATGGTTTGAAAAGTGGCTTATGAAATTCAATGTGAACAAATGTAAAGTACTTAGCCTAGGATATGTAAACAGAGAAACCAAATACCAGATGAACAACGATGTTATAGAGAAATCCGACTGTGAGAAAGATTTAGGAGTTGTAAAGGCCTGGGACTTAGGGATAGAAATCCCTTACCAGGCTAATCAGGATCTTAATAAAGGAAAGTCAAGGACCATGGTTTTCTGAGGAATAACAAACAACCGTTTGAGATTGGCATCTCTTTACTATAAAAATATAACACAAAACTCTGACACCACTCAACAAACATCAAATAATTACGGGAGACAAACAATTAATGGATTCAAACAATTAAATGGAGTCAACAATTGATAGAATCGAACAATAAAGGGGAGTCAGCAATTAATGGAATCAAACAATTATAGAATCAAACCATGAACAAATATTTCCTACGGCAGTGGCCCTGGGGGAAGGTTCTGGAACACGGTGATGCACACTCCGGGTAGGGAAGCGTCCATCCAACTCCGCACTCGAGCGACGTCTTGAAATGGCAGGAAAACACTGGGGCACAGACGGAATGAGATGAACTGACGGTAGTGGTATGCGGTAGTGGTAGATGCCCAAAGAGTTGACAGTTGATAGGTGAAGGTCTGGGAACACAGCCCACGAGTCCAGGACCTATGATGAGATCACAGCCAGAATTTGACGGACAGCAGGGTAGCTAGATACTGACTGTATGGTGGCTGGGTTGAATCTACCGGTGATGCAGAGACGCTGCCATTCTTACCTCTGTCCAACCGCCCCAAGTGTCGTCTGCACCAGCAAACGAGCGAGTTAGCAGCGGTAACCAGCCGGAGGATCGTTTCCGCCCTTACAGGAGTTATGATAAGTAGGAATCTTAAACTAAGTAAGCAATGTGTATTTGCCCGAAACAAGGCTAACAAAGTACTTGGGTTCATACTAGGCTGGCCAGACGTCCTGCTTTAGGCAAGACAGTCCTGCTTTTGAGCACTCTGTCCTCCGTCCTGCGCCACCTCAAGCAGGACGTTAATTTGTCCTTCTCTTTTGGGCCTGTCTAAAAAGAATTGTATACATTACCTTACGTATACTAAAACAGTGGGAACTGAAGGCCACATTGGCAAGTAGGCTACTTCCTTTAGTTTGTGAAGTATGTTAATTTGGTTAGAATACAGTATGTTGTTCCAGCAGGAGTAAAAATGAATATTCATTTCTTTCAGTTCTTTATTTATACTGTATACTGTATGAATGCATGTATCATGTATGTAACATATACAGTGCGTTTAAAAAATTTTTTTTTTCCAAAAACCACAAAATAGCCTTCATTACACTAGTGATATTTGACAAATCAACACTCCAAAGTATATTTTGTATATATTATACAACTTTTTATATTTCAACTCATCATTAAACATGTTTAATTTAGGTTAAAAATAAGCGCCGTTAAAATTTTAAAAATGTCCTCATACAAAGGAGTGTTAGTTACAAGACTAGCGAGGTCATCCTAAAACTATATCTTGCGCTTGTGATAGCTCACTTGGATTACGCAGTTCAATTCTGGTCACCGTACTACGGAATGGATATAGAATCCCTAGAAGGAATTCAGAGAAGAATGACAAGACTAATCCTGGGCATTAGGAACCGTGAGTACAGAGACAGGTTAAAGCATCTTAATTTACACTCCCTCGAGAGACGTAGAGTGAGGAGCGATATGGTCGAGGTTTATAAATGGAAGTGAGGGCTAAGCAAAGGTGATATTACAAAGGTACGCATACTATCCAACCAGGAGCGAACTGGTAACAATGGTTTTAAATTAGACAAATTTAGATTTCGGCGCAAAATAGGTAAACACTGGTTAGGAAATAGAGTATTGGATTAGTCTCACAAATTGCCAAACATCATCATTAACTCGAATACGCTGGATAGCTTCAAACATAGGTTGAATGGATATATGATTGATAGCGGTTGGGTGTAAATGGGACTGCCCAGTATGGGCCAACAGGCCCGCTGCAGTTTCCTTCAATCTTATGTTCTTATGTTTTTTATCATTGTCCCGGAAAATGGAAACTCAAGAGGCTTTTCCTTGAAATTACGCAAAATCAAAATTCTTCCTCCCATCTACCTCTTAACTATAACATGATGAGATTATAAACAACATGGCGTCTGATTTGCACTGAGACTTTCGTAAATAGATACATTTGTTATATACTTAACCTAAGGGGAAAAAAACGTAGGATAATTTGTCTCAAAAAATTAACGCCTCGAGGGTGCTTTTTTAATGAGCTGTAAATGTGTTATCTGAAGAAGTGGTTTCATTTGTTTATCTATCTGTCTGTATATAAATCTGTATTTTTCCTATACATATAATTCTCTCTCTCTCTCTCTCTCTCTCTCTCTCTCTCTCTATATATATATATATATATATATATATATATATATATATATATATATATATATATATATACATACATACATACATACATACATACATACATACATACATACATACATACATACATACATACATACATACATACATACATACATACATACATATATATATATATATATATATATATATATATATATATATATATATATATATATATATATATATATATATATACACTGTATTTGCATGTGATGTCTTCGAGTGCTTGTCTCTCTGTTTCCTTGTCTTTATTTGCAAATTCTGTTTTCTGTGTGTCGCTGCTCCCCCCTCACTCTCTCTCCCCTCTATATTTCTTTCTGTCTCGTTTATTTAATCCTATTCTTTGTCCTTCTAACTTTGTCTCTTTCTCCGTTTTTATTAATACTTTATTTTGTCAGTTTTTGTGTCTCTATCTCCTTCGTTAATTATATCCTGTGTCTCTCTGTTTCTCTCTGTTTCCTCTTCGCTTGTGTAATAATTATGTCTGTGTGTGTCTGTGTCTTTCAATATTCTGTTTACTCTTGGTTTCTGTTTAGATTTTGTTGTATCTTTATTTCTCTTTTTGTTTCACTATTCGTCAAAACAGTGTCTGTCTGTCTATCTGTTTGTCTGTCTGTCTGTCTGACTATCTGTTTGTCTGTCTGTCTGTCTCTCAGACCGTCGATTTCAATCTGTCTTTTTTCAGTTTCACTTTTTATCTTTGTCTGTCTACTTGTCTTTCCTTCTCTCTTTCCCTTCTCCTGTTTTCCTCTCTTCTTCCACTTCTACTCTTCCTTTCAATCGACTACCAATCTGCCCATCTCTCTCCCACGGCTTCTCTCTTTCTTTCCGTCTTCTTCCGGATGTCAGCCTTCTCTCTCTCTCTCTCTCTCTCTCTCTCTCTCTCTCTCTCTCTCTCTCTCTCTCTCTCTCTCTCTTTGATTTATCCACCTGTCTCTTTTCTTTCCTCTACCTCTCTCATCCATTTATCCACCAATTTATCACACACTCCCCTCTACCCCACCTACTCCCCACACATCCCCTTTAATCTCCTACAACAATAAATTAAACCGAACTCACGTGATCGAGAGACCCTGGTGGACAGATGAGTATAATGTGCCCTGACGCTAATAAGGCTTAAAATCCTCTTAGTAAGGAGAATGGATGTGGTTCTAAATGACCTTCGGAGTCTTCATTACTCCAACCCCTAGAGAGGTCATCAAACAAATCTCGCCTGGTTACCTTGTGTAGATGAGATCGAGTGAGAGTTTCAGGAGTAGGAGAGGTAGTGAGAGTTTTCAGGTGTAGGAGAGGGAGTGAGAGTTTTCAGGTGTGGGAGAGGGAGTTGGAGTTTCAGGTGTGGTAGAAGGAGAGGAAGGGAGGTGTTAGGAGTGTGAGACTTGGAGGGATGAGAGTTGAGAGGTTGGGGGAGGGAGAAAAGAGAAGGAAGTGGTGGGAGAAGTATGAGGGAATTAGAAATAGGGGGAGAGGAGGGGAAAGGAGGGAGTTGGAGAGAGTAGAGAGAGGTAAGAAGGGATAAGAAGGGAGAAAACGAGACTGGAGGGGAGAGAAAATGATTGGAAGAGGGGAGAAAGGTAGGGAAGGGTAAAAGAGTAGAGAAATTTAGAGATGGAAGATGTGTGAGGAGAGGGAAGGTGATAGATAGGAAGGGGGGAGGTGATAGATAGGAGGGGGGGGGAGAAGAAGGTGAATGAAAAGGGGAGAGAAGGAGGAGTACGAAAGGTAAAGGATGAGGGTTGGGGTAAGAGAGGGGAGAAGCGTTGGGGTCAAGAAAGTGGAATGATGAGGAGGTAAAGGAGAGGAAAGAGGTGAAGAGGAGGGGGAGATGAAAGGATGAGAGGAGGGTGAGAGAAAGGATGAAGCGTGGAAAGGGAGACGGTGTGGGGTGAAATTCGTGGGACCTGGGAGAGTGAAAGAGAGAGAGAGGGAGAGAGAGAGGGAGAGAGAGTATTACCTCAATATGCTAAAGAGGAGGAAATGAGAGTTGTCTAGACACAAGATTTGACAACAAGAGGAAAATGATGTAGAAAGTGATTTTATCATCAATAACATGACACTGAAGTTGACCTTGACTTAACTTGAGACGTTCATCAGAGTTGCGTCGGAAGTAAATGAAAAATGTGGTGTGACATAATTGCATCACCAAGAACTATGGAGTCAGTCACCCATCCACCCAACCAACCAATCAGCCAACCTCCTAACCACCCAACCAACCACCCAACCAGCTTCTATCACTGACGTCATTACTCAATCATCTTAAGTTTAAAACTTTTACGACGATAAAAATAATAATTTTAGACTCAATATAAGTTTTAACTCGAGTGAGAAGCTGGAGGAAGAGTCTGGCTTACTTATTAACTTTCAGCCATATTGTAGAGGAGGCTGGCATATTTATTAACTCTCAGCCATACTGTAGTGGAGGATGGCTTACTTATTAACTTTCAGCCATACTGTAGAGGAAGATGGCTTATTTATTAACTTTCAGCCATATTGTAAGAACATAAGAACATAAGAACATAAGAATGGAGGAAACTGCAGTGGGCCTATTGGCCCATACTGGGCAGTCCCATTTACACCCAACTCCTATTGCTCATAAATCCATCCAACCTATGTTTGAAGCTATCCAGCGTATTCGAGTTAATGATGATATTTGGTAACTTGTTCCATTCATCCACAACTCTATTTCCAAACCAATGTTTACCTATTTCGCACTTAAATCTAAATTTGTCTAATATAAAACCATTGTTAAGAGTTCGCTCCTGGTTGGATAGTTTGAGTACTTTTGTAATGTCCCCTTTGTTAAGCCCTGACTTCCATTTATACACCTCGATCATATCGCTCCTCACTCTACGTCTCTCGAAGGAGTGCAAATTAAGAAGCTTTAACCTGTCTCTGTACTCAAGATTCCTAATGCCCGGGATTAGTCTTGTCATTCTTCTCTGAATTCTTTCCAAGGATTCTATATCCATTCTGTAATACGGTGACCAGAATTGAACTGCCTAATCCAAGTGGGTTCTTACAAGCGCAAGATATAGTTTTAAGATGACCTCGCTAATCTTATAACTAACACTCCTTTGTAAGAACCCAAGTACTCTATAAGCCGTGTTTCGAGCAAATACACATTGTTTACTTGCCATAAGATTCCTACTTATCATTACTCCTAAATCTTTCTCGCAGTCGGATTTCTCAATAACATTGTTGTTCATATGGTATCTGGTTTCCATGTTTACATGTCCTATACTGAGTACTTTACATTTGTCCACATTGAATTTTATCTGCCACTTTTCAGACCGTTCGAAAAATTTGTTTCGGTCTTCGTCTAGTTTTGCCGAGTCCTCGTCAGATTTAATTACTTGCCCTATTTTAGTGTCATCAGCAAATTTACTTATTTTGCTGTCTACGCCGATATCTATGTCGTTTATGTATTTAATAAATAATAATGGTCCGATTACTGAGCCTTGAGGAACTCCACTAGTGACGTTGCTCCAATGGGATTTAGTGCCGTTAATGCTCACTCGCTGTTTCCTGTCCTGTAATCACGCCCTAATCCATTTAAGAATATCTCCTTTAATGCCATGAGCCTCCACTTTTCTAATTAGTCTTTCGTGGGGGACTCTTTCGAAGGCTTTGCTAAAGTCGAGATATACTACATCATAATTGTGCCCCTCGTCCACTGATTCGAAAACAGATGAAAAGAATGTTAATAGATTAGTTAGACATGAATGCCCGCTTGTGAAGCCATATTGGGAATCATTGATCAACTTGTGCTTATCCAGGTGATTTCGAATAGAGTTTGAATTGACTGCTTCCAGTAATTTGCCTACAATTGATGTTAGACTGATTGGTCGGTAGTTAGAGGATAGTGATCTATCTCCATTCTTGAAAATCGGTATTACATTTGCTATCCTCCAGGATTCTGGTACTACACCCGTTTTTAAGGACAAGTTAAACAACTTTGCTAAGGGCATACTAAGCTCTTCCTTACATTCCTTTAATACTGTGGCAAATATCTCATCGGGACATGGTGACTTAATAGGCTTTAGTTTGTCTAGTTGCTTACTAACATCGTTACTAGTCACTACTATCTCGCTTAACTTATTTTCTTCGCTATCTCTTTATAGAGTCGGTGCCACGGGAATCATGTTTAAATGGCTTGCTTATTAACTTTCAGCCATACTGTAGAGGAGGATGGCTTACTTATTAACTTTCAGCCATACTGTAGAGGAAGATGGCTTACTTATTAACTTTCAGCCATACTGTAGAGAAGGATGACTTACTTATTAGCTCTCAAGAATACTGTAAAGGAGGATGGCTTACTTATTAACTCTCAGCAATACTGTAGAGGAGGATGGCTTACTTATTAACTCTTAGCCATACTGTAGAGGAGGCTATTAACTTTCAGCCATAGTGTAGAGGAGGATGGCTTTCTCATTAACTCTCAGCCATACTACTGTATAGATGAGGATGGCTTACTTATTAACTCTCAGCCATACTGTAGACTAGGATGGTTTACTTATTAACTCTCAGCCATTCTGTAGAGGAGGATGGCTTACTTATTAACTGTCAGCCATACTGTATAGGAGGTTGGCTTACGTATTAACTTTCAGCTATACTATAGAGGAAGATGGCTTACTTATTAACTCTCAGCCACACTGTAGTGGAGGATGGCTTACTTATTAACTCTCAACAATACTGTAGAGGAGGATGGCGTACTTATTAACTATCAACAATACTGTAGAGGAGGATGGCTTACTTATTAACTATCAACAATACTGTAGAGGAGGATGGCTTACTTATTAACTATCAACAATACTGTAGAGGAGGATGGCTTACTTATTAACTCTCAGCCACACTGTAAAGGAGAACTTTACCTTTGCATGGGATTCGAAGAGTGTCACAATGTCATATGGTGAATAATAACTTGATATGAAATCGAAATCAGAGACATCAAATTTATAACAAAAGTGACATCATATTTTATAACACGTGACATCTAACTCATAACAGTGTCATCAAAATGATAAGAAAAGTGGCGTCATAGTTTATATCGGGTATCATATCTTATACCAAAATTGACATCATAATTTATATCAAATGATATAGGAAAATTTACATGTAATTTATAAGAAAGGTGACATCACATCTCATAACAAAGTGATATCAAATTGGGTTAAAAAATCGTAATTGATTTTTCAGGTAATCATCAAGACTACTTAGAGCAAGAACTAGGGGGTGGGGGGGGGGATATCACCCGTCTGAGGCCAGAAATTTTGATGGTATTCTCTAGATGTATATTATATGAGTAAGTCAAAATATCATTACTTACTTGATCCAGCCTGGACAAAAACCTCAGGTGGCGACTTTTTTACACACACAGTAATAACTTCGCCATAATTGCAATCTAACCTTATTATTTTGTGCAGTTATGTTGGAATTTTATAAATAACAACAAATATGTATTATAAAAATCATGGAAACATATAAATTACATATTAAAACATATAAAAACCATAGAAGCAAAGTTATCACATATTAAACAATTTTCTGATATCATAGTGCACAAGAAAAAATGCATAATATCCCTAATAAATATGATTTTCAATTTATAAAGAATCACGTTGCAAAGTTCTTCACTCTCTGCCGTGGTATTGGTTTTTCAAATCTAGTGGCATCATTATAACAGCCTGTTACGAACTCATCACACCACACCTGGCCAATATCAATACACTGCATCAAATCTTCTTTCAAATTTCCTGAAACTGCACAGCCAGTTGAAATGCAGTACAGAATTTCATCACTAACAGCTTCATAGGGATATCTCATAGAAATAAAGTGCAGCATTTAATGACAAAACCTCATCACTCAGTTATGGTACTAACAACTAAATTATATTTCAATATTAATTATATAGACCGATAAAAAGTACAAGGAAATGGGTAATATTGACAAGCAATTCCTGTAAACATAGTAAATATAGTTCTCAGACTGTTATTTACAATTTTTAACCTTTTGCCACAGGTTTTGTTCAGGCTGTATCAAGTAAGAAATGGTATTTTGACTTACTCATATAATATACATTTCAAATATACCATCAAACCTTTTGGCCTCAGAGGGTGATTAAACCCCCTACCCCCTAGCTCTTGGACTAACTGTATCTAATTTTGTTCTTAATTATACTAATTTAATGCCAAGTTGGTTTTATAATTTATAATCTAAACTAATTTTCTCTTATCTGATTGACTTGTTATTTTCATATTGAATTATCGATACTGATGGATTTAATTACTGTGTTGATAATGCTAATTTGTGTGAAATTTGGTTTATACGTATGATGCAAAAGGTGTCTCTCATCTTCTGTCTCCCTCTCCCTCTATCTCTCTCTGCCAATCTCTCTCTCTCTCTCTCTCTCTCTCTCTCTCTCTCTCTCTCTCTCTCTCTCTCTCTCTCTCTCTCTCTCTCTGTTTATTCCTCTGAATGTCTGTCTGTGTTTCTCTGCTTTTATCTATTTCTGTTTATCCGTTTGTCTATCTGTCTCTATCTCACTCTGTCTATATTTCTGTCCTTCTATTTGTCAGTCTTCCTATGCGCCTGTCTGTCTTTCTGTTTCTCTCTGTCTTTGCCTTTGTGTGTTCCTGAATCTCTATCTTTCTCTCTTTGTCTATTTGTATGTCCCTCTCTTCAACTCTATTCGCTCTCTCTCTTTCTCATTTGTCTACTTGTGCGTCTCTCTGTGACTTTATGTCTCTCTCTGTGGGACTCTCTTATCTCTCTCTCTCTCTCTCTTTGTGTTTCTCTCTCTCTCTCTCTCTCTCTCTCTCTCTCTCTCTCTCTCTCTCTCTTTGACTCTCTCTCACTTACTACCTTTTTTCTCACTCTTTCTTTATTTGTATGTCTCTGATTCTCTTCACTTTCTCTAAGTCTCTCTCTTTGTCTGTTTGCTTGTCTCTCATATTGACTCTCTTCCCTTTCTCTCACCTTCTCTCTGTCTGTCTGTCTGTCTCTTCCTTTTCTTTCCTCTCTCTTTATTTGTATATATCTCTCTCTGACTCTCTTCTCTTTCTCTGACTCTCTCTCTTTGTCTATCTGTGTCTCTCTTTTTCTCTGACTCTCTTTATCTCTCTCTCCCTCTCATTTGCGTTCTGCCTGACAATGTTAATCAGGTAATGGCGTAGACAGAGTGCGGGAGTTTTCCTCTAATACGATACATCAATTTTCCAAGCAAAGTTTGACAAATAATTTCTGAAATATACCATGAAAATTTCCCTTAATTATATAATAGAGTGAAACCATAGGGGGTATATTGTCATTACTTACCTGAAAAAAAATATAGTGCGAAAGTTTAAGTAAATTGTTATTATGTTCATATGACTAAAAATTTCGGTTTAGTGAACAGTGCTTAATGCACCTTGGGGCAGTTGGTGCACCAGAAACACAACAGTAATAATAACAACAACAGCAATAACTACATCGACAACAAAAACTACAACAACAAACACCTACATAGACAACAACAACAACAACAACAACCACAACACCTACATCGGCAACAATAACCAAATTAACCAAAACCACAACAACAATAATAACTCCAATAATTAAAACAACATAATACAATCGTAGCAGCCTCAATAACAGCAACAACAACAACCTTAGCAACCACTAACACAAAAACAACAATCACAACAATAAACACCACTACTACAACAAAAACAACAATAACTTCAACAACTAAAACTTTTATAAACTCCTCACATGAAAAACCAAACCAAACAAAGAAATAGTTTACAACAGCATTCAACCACCCTTAGAAAAAATACTAACCCATATCTTTCATGCACTAAATATCATGTATCCAGCAGTCAAATCAAGCGAGGCGGATATTGGGTTCACTAAAACATATCTATAATATTTTTCTCAATGTCAATAACCCAAAATCGTTCAATCGGTTCAGGAAATTTATATATATATATTTTTATTTGTTCTTTGCATAACATGGATCCATGACTTTTACATCACATGTATTTGCGAATTCATAATCTGTAATATTAACTGCAATATTAACTGTACGCTTTTCGTTAATTCTTGGTAAATATATAAAGAGTATAATTCTCGGTATTTCCTTAGGATATTTTTCTTAAATTCTTCATAAATGCATACAATTTAGTTTTTGGTGTTTTCTTAAATTTTTCTTGAATTCTTCGTAAATATTTCAAATATATTATCACGGCATTTCCCTCCAATTCTGATCTATACACGAATTCAGGAGGAGTGAAATTCAGCGTTTGTGACAGGATGATTCACTTCTCCTTTACCAAAGTAATTTCAGAATTTATTGGAAAGGAAATAACCCGGTGAATGAAACTGCTGTCGCGGTTGTATTTCCCTAAATAAATTGTATTCCCTGAGATACGTTGCTTCTCTGAATAGACCAGAACGAGGTAGTATGGTATGGAGTTCTACTTTGATTAGGTTATGTGAGGTTAGGTTAGGTTCAATCTGAGTAGGTTAAGTTAGGTTATGTTAGGTTAGGTTCAATCTGGTTTGTCTTGGCTTGATAAACTTTTTTTTATAAAACAAATATGAAAACAGGAAATAACTCAAGTGGGTAAAATTGCTGTAACAGTTACATTTACCAAATAAATATCAGCTACGTTATTTCCGAATATTTGAGGAGTAAATTATTTAGTGAGTGAAGAAATTTTATTATATTTCCTGACTACATAATATTTAAAAGATATACTGTATATTCTACCCAAAAAACTTCATCTACACAAACATGATTTGTCTGTATCTGTTTATGTTGATATTATTTATATTTTTATTAAATGGCGCATCATAAAATATAACGTATATGTGATGGACATTAGTTACAGGTATAAGGTGTGTTTGTGTGTGTGTGTGTGTGTGTGTGTGTTGTAATTGAAATATATTCTGAAGCGTTTAATAATTCAAATGTGTCCCATTAGTTGAAAATTCTGTCTTTCCGTCTGTGTCTGTCTCTCTCTCTTAGCGTCATGAGGACAGTGTATAATATTGAACAGGTCCCGGCACTAGTAATTTACATTCATTTATATTACTCTAACACGCAACTCATAGGGATATTGCTAAACCTACCTTCCAAATTGCTTCAGAATATTCTATAAGTGAATTCCCTGACTGCTTTTTTATGGTACGTGTGTGTGTGTGTGTGTGTGTGTGTGTGCGTGTGTGTGTGATGGTTCGTGTTATCGTTTATACTCGATCCAAAAAATATTTCCGTGTTGGATTTAGGTAAAGTTTGTCTCGTGTGAACGTTTGTAATTGTGAATGTTTGTTGGTCTTGTTATTATAAGGAAGAGAAATATTGTGAGATTAAAATTCATAATTTGCTAAATCAGTTGGGCCACAAGGCCATGCAGTGTCAATGTCTGTACTCACCCCTGAAGATGTGAATTACACGAAAGCGCTTGGGAACTTCGTGTTTTCTTCTTTCCTTGTGGTTATCAGCATATACCAAGATCACGCGCACCTACAGTGATTTACTTGCATATATTTTATATATATATATATATATATATATATATATATATATATATATATATATATATATATATATATATATATATATATATATATGCATATAGTTATTATCATCCATATATATGAACTTTACTACAAAGTTGCTAAGCTTGTTCCACTCGTCCACCACCCTATTTGTGAACCAGTTTCTTCCTATCTCCCTCCTAAACCTAAACTTATCCAACTTGAATCCGTTGCTCCGAGTCCTATCCTGCTCGGATATTATAAGAACTTTATCTATATCCCCTTTATTGATTCCTTTCACCCACTTAAATACTTCTATCATATCTCCCCGCACTCTTCGTCTTTCTAGGGAATGCAAGTTAAGTTTCTTTAACCTATCCTGATATGGAAGGTTTCTAAGTCCCTGAATCATTTTTGTCATTCTTCGCTGCACTGACTCTAGTGAATTTATATCCATTCTATAATAGGGGCACCAGAACTGAACCGCATAATCGAGGTGCGGCCTAACTAGCGCAAGATATAGTTGCAATAAGACCTCTGCACTCTTGTTACTTACACTTCTAGATATAAAACCCAATACTCTGTTTGCCTTATTTCGAACATTAACATTAACGCACTGGTCCCGTAGGTCCGGGCTTACAAGTACCCCTAGGTCTCTTTCACAAGTCGACTTCTCTAGGTTGATGTTGTTCAGGCTGTATACATTATAAGTATTTGTTCTTCCAATATTAAGTACGCTGCACTTGCTGGTGTTGAATTTCATTTGCCATTTTTCAGACCACCCCTGCAGTTTATTTAGATCCTCCTGTAATGCATTTGCATCCTGCCCTGAATTAATTTGCCGCCCTATTTTGGTGTCATCCGCAAACTTGCTTATGTCACTGCTGATCCCAGTATCTAAATCGTTTATGTAGATTATGAACAAGAGTGGGCCAGGACTCGAACCCACGATCTTATGTGTGTGACCGGGGAACGCTACTTCTACAGTAGACCACCAGAACACTAAAAGCATTCCTAGACTTTGTTATATTTCACACAAAGCCTCTTAAGAACATAAGAACATAAGAATGGTGGAAACTGCAGCGGGCCTATTGGCCCATACTAGGCAGCCCCGTTAACACCCAACCCCTATTGCTCATATAAGCATCCAACCTATGTTTGAAGCTATCCAGCATATCAGAGTTAATGATGATATTTGGTAACTTGTTCCATTCATCCACTACTCTGTTTCCAAACCAGTGTTTACCTATTCCGCTCCTAAATCTAAATTTGTCTAATTTAAAACCATTGTTACGGGTTCGCTCCTGGTTGGATAGTTTGAGTACCTTTGTAATGTCCCCTTTGTTTAGCCCTGACTTCCATTTATATGCCTCTATCAGGTTGCCCCTAGCTCTACCTATCTCGAGGGAGTGCAAATTAAGTTGCTTTAACCTGTCTCTATACTCAAGGTTCCTAATGCCCGGGATTAGTCTTGTCACTCTCTCTTATGGCGCAGTGAACCTCCAATGGTTCATTGTGAACCATGTGAATTAATGAACCATGTGAATTAATAAGTTTTGATGTAAATTCACTTTTCACTAAAGTACCTGTGAAAGACCTACTTTCATTTCTTAAAGATAAATTGAACATGATACTTTTCTCAAATTGATAGTTATGCGTAACTGACAATGTGTTTAGAGCAAATGGGAAGTTCTACAAGCAAATATTTGGCATGAGCATGGGTAATTGTCTTTCTGCTCCTCTAGCCTGTATTTATATGGAGTTTTTTGAGGCTAGATTACTACCCAATATAGGGGACTTTATTCCTCCATGGTATAGATATGTAGATGATGTTCTTTGTCTTTGGCCTAGAAACAGTGACCCATTGGAATTTTTAGACAAGTTTAATGAAATTGTCCCAAGTATCACATTCAAAATTGAAAGATAAATAAATGGATCCCTTCCATTCCTTGATATGCTTATCATTAGAAATGGCCATAACTACAAATGTAAGGTGTACAGAAAGCCTACACAGGCTACATAGGTAGACAGTTTCATAAATTTTTTATCAAATCACCTGGAATCTACCAAAATGTCAGTTTTTCTGCTATGTTTCTGAGATGTTTGCGTATTTGTGACGCTGAATTTATTGATGAAGAATTTAAACACATTCGTTTCATTGCACAAAAGCTTGGGTACCCTTCTGTGTTTGTTGATGATTGTTTTAAAAGGGCTAAAAAATCCTTTCATTCTGCTCAAACTAGACAAGTTCCTACACTTAAGAATATTTTGACTCTGCCCTATCGTAATGAATTTGTCCAGTTAGTTCGGTCCCTCAAGCTTCTAAATATTAATGTTGTTTTCAAGTATGACTCAACCATTACCAATATGTTAATAAGGAATAGCCCAAGTTTGAATGTAAATGGAAGTGTTTATTGTATTCCATGTAGCAAATGTAATGGTAATTATGTGGGACAGACAGGAAAAACATTGCAGCTCAGAATCAAACAACATAAGTATAATATGTTCTTTCATGTTAGGAATAATAATCATCCCATTGCTTGGGAAAAAAGCTTAGAAGTATTCAAATCATCTTGTGTCACAGAAAGACTTCTGGTTGAAGCTAGTTTGATGAAAGAGTTAAAATCAATAAACCTTAGTGATGGTAAGTTCAAAACTGATATTATGTTACATAAATTTATTTGTCAGTGGCCCAAGGTTAAAAATGCTTTGAAAACCTTGGAGCTAGATGTAGGATAGTTATTTAGTGGGTCCCTTATTTTTTAACTGACCTGACCTGAGTAGTCACGTCGCCCCCTCTCTCTTAAGCTCCTCTGCGTGTGTGTTGGTGTTGATGAGGGAATTAGTGGATGACATCATTATGACCTGACCTCATGTTTAATAAGGTCATCCTGTGTATTTAAGCCTCTCTCTGTCCACGTAATCCAGTTGCCTCTGAAGATGTCTTGAATAAAGACGAAAGCTAAGGTGCTCCGTTGTTTTCCTTTTCCCCGTGCGCGTGCGCGTGATCCAGGTATATGCTGTTAACCAGAAGGAAAAAGAAAACACGAAGTTCCCAAGCGCTTTCGTGTAACATACATCTTCAGGGGTGAGTACAGACTAAGGAGAAGTACAAAACAAGGTGAATTGATTGATCAATGATTCCCAGCATGGCTTCACAAGCAGGCATTCATGTCTAACTAATCTATTAACATTCTTTTCATCAGTTTTCGAGTCGGTGGACGAGGGGCACAATTATGATGTGGTATATCTCGACTTTAGCAAAGCCTTCGACAGAGTCCCCCACAAAAGACTAATAAGAAAGGTAGAAGCACATGGCATTAAAGGTAATATTCTAAAATGGATTAGGGCATGGTTACAGGACAGGAAACAGCGAGTGAGCATTAATGGCACTAAGTCCCATTGGAGCAACGTCACTAGTGGAGTTCCCCAAGGCTAAGTACTTGGACCATTATTATTTAGTATATACATAAACGACATAGATATCGGCATAGACAGCAACATAAGTAAATTTGCTGATGACACTAAATTAGGACGTGTAATTAAATCTGACGAGGACTCCGCAAAACTACAGGAAGATCGAAAAAAATTTTTCGAGTGGTCTGAAAAATGGCAGATGAAATTCAATGTGAACAAATGTAAAGTACTCATTATAGGAGATATAAACAGGGAAACCATTTACCAGATGAACAACAATGCCATTGAGAAATCCGACTGCGAGAGAGATTTAGGAGTAATGATAAGTAGGAATCTTAAGCCAAGTAAACAATGTGTTTTTGCTCGTAACAAGGCTAATAAAGTACTTGGGTTCATACAAAGGAGTGTTAGTTACAAGACTAGCGAGGTCATCTTAAGATTATATCTTGCGCTTCTGAGACCTCACCTGGATTACGCAGTTCAGTTCTGGTCACCGTATTACAGAATGGATATAGAATCCTTGGAAAGAATCCAGAGGAGAATGACAAGACTGATCCCGGGCATTAGGAACCTCGAGTACAGAGATAGGTTAATGCATCTTAATTTGCACTCCCTCTAGAGACGTAGAGCGAGGGGCGACATGATAGAGGTGTATAAATCGAAGTCATGGCTAAACAAAGGGGACATTACAAAGGTACTCAAACTTTCCAACCAGAGCGAACTCGTAACAATGGTTTTAAATGAGACAAATTTAGATTTAGGCGCGAAATAGGTAAACACTGGTTTGGAATGAGAGTAGTGGATGAATGGAACAAGTTACCAAACATCATCATTAACTCGAATACGCTGGATAGCTTCAAACATAGGTTGGATGCTTATATGAGCAATAGGGGTTGGGTGTAAATGGGACTGCCCAGTATGGGCCAATAGGCCCTCTGCAGTTTCCTCCATTCTTATGTTCTTATGTTAAATAGAGCCACGAGTCTGTATACAGATTGAGTTAAAGATACAGGCATATATTTATGTGCAGGCAGAGGAACAAGTACAGCTGCAGGTACATATAAAAGGAGTGATTCAGGTAAAGGTATGACTACAAATACTGATGAAACAACATCAACAATAAATATAGGTACACTTATAAGTCAACTCAGACGAAACCTCATACTGTGGAAGGGAATGTTTAATATATGTTCCTCAAGGGACAGACAAAAAAATTATAGATGAGAGTTTCTATAAGTTTAGAGGTTAATGAGGCTAAGATTTATTGGTCCAAAGTTTAATGGCGAGGGAAGATGTCTTACGCTTTTTTAGGAAGAGATATGGAATGTGTAATGGTGATTCGTCTGTGTATGTGTTTAGGAGATGTGGTACAATATATGGAAAGCTCTCTATATTAAATACGTTCTTTGTTTTTGTCAATATAAATGAATAATTGACTACAATAATCCACACTAATGAAGAAACACACACATCAACCTTCATGCGCTAAACCCATCCATCAGCTGGGTCAGGAGAGGCATATATTTGAGCCAACAAACAGAACTAAAAGCAAATAGAGATATTCCCTTTTCACGAACCACTTAAAATTTCTTATCTGGTGTTAAAAACCTATGTTGTAGATTCTATTATTTGAGCGAGATAAGGACTGCTTATTATATTATTAACACTAAGAGTATTTAGTGTCAATTATTATAAAACTTTATACGAGTTATTTTGGGAGGTTAAATTCTTTCTCGTTATCTGGAACTTAGATAGAAATATATTCTTGATCCGTGACCTGTGACTCCTGACTTGTGGCTTGTGACTTATGACATGTGACCTATGGCTTGTAACCCGTGATTTATGACCTGTGACTTGTGAAATGAAATATGACCCCTGACCTTTCACTCATTGGCTTGTGACCTTTGATTTGTGACTTGTTTCCTTGGACTCCTGACTTTTGACCTATACTGTATGTTGTGACCTGTGACTCCTGTTACATATGGCTTTGTATTTACATACTGCTAATATACTAAGATGTGTGGTGCACGTTCTTTTTATATCAGTAACCGTTGGAAGGGCGATTTGGTTTTCCATGAAAAATGTAAAGAGATGTATGTCCTTTGAAATTCGTTTATTTCTTGTATTTAATGTGAATTATATTGGTTCAGTGTAATTTATAATATTTTGTAGTCATATAATGTTATTTACTTATACAAAGAAATTTTGAGTTAATAGTCTAATTGAGAAAATATGTATTGTTTGTTTATGTTGGGGGTAAATACAGGGCGTGGATGTGAGATCAGGAGAGTGATTGTAATCTTGTTTCATCCATTGTATATCCTGCATTTTGATATTAATTTACTCACTAGCATATAGGTTAAATGCTAAGTGATACTTCTTTGAATGAAGGAAGAGAAATATTGTGAGATTAAAATTCATAATTTGCTAAATCAGTTGGGCCACAAGGCCATGCAGTGTCAATGTCTGTACTCTTGTTTTATTTTATATATAATAGTTGTTAATTATTATAAATTAGTATTTCTCAGTCCTGCCTCAATTTGCACAGTATAATGAATACTTTTCCTTGGATGTATTCTCACAGGGTATTTATTTATATTAAATGTCACCTTCAACTGCCAGCCAGAAGTAGCAGGGAGTGTCTACATGAACCTGGTCTGTGAACCACACCCGTTATTTCAGAACGTGAGTCTGATTAATGGGCCTATGAGTTGGAGCACTGCTGAAAAAGTATGGTTATTCAGTAGTGGCCATGACATATGGGGGCCTGTGTCCGGGAGTTGTTGAAATTGTGACACATCCAAGATTGAATTTTTACCATTGTAATCTGCAGTCAGGTGAACTGTACAGTACTGTGTACTACTGAGGACTGAGAGTGACACTTCAAGTAAGTGAATAGTGACAGTTTTGTGTGCAGTTTATTACAAGGTTTATTAACCAGTAACATTGTGTGATAAGGTTATTTTGTATCTAATAACAGCAAAATGGCAGTAAGAGTACATGTTAAGAATTTCTCTGAAACCCAGGATGTACACCATCTCTGTCAATGTACTAAGAATTTTTTTATGAATTAGCATCTTTATATGAGATTTCTTTGAGGCCTAGTAATAGGTGTGACATGCAGAAGGAGTTGGTGTGAGAATTAGTCTCCTTGGGAGTGTTTAAAGAGTTTGATAAAGAAACTGAGGGGTTGGCTAACCATGATGGTAGGATACAAATGAGTGACAATTTGGCATTGAAAAGGTTAAGGTTAGAATTTGAGTATAAGAGAATCCAAGCCGAGAAAGAGATAAGACTTAAAGAATTAGAAGTAGAGGCAAAGATGTGTGTAAGACTCGTAAACAGAGAAAAAGATCATAGAGTTAGCCAGTTACCAGAGTTTGTTGAAGAGGAAGCAGAAGATTTATTTGTCTCCTTTGAGAAAATAGCAACATTAAAGAATTGGGGTGAAAATGATTGGGCTCTTTTGGTTCAGACGCGGTTCATAGGAAAAGCAAGGGAGGCTTATGCTTGTTTAGATATAACAGAGTCTGTTAATTATGAGGCTGTGAAAGAGGCTTTGGTAAACACGGTTCAAATGAATCCAGAAGTGTATAAGCCAGGATTCAGGGATGTCAAGAAATTGCAAAATCAGACTTATTTGGAGTTAGGCAGGGAATGTAGAATTAAATTTGATAGGTGGTGCAAGGCAGAGGGGGTGAAAACTTTTGAGGATTTGAGACAGCTGATTATGTTAGAGCAGTTTAAGAAATTGGTACACCCTGATGTGAAATATGAAATAAATAAGGGACAGATTAATGACTTGATGGAGGCGACGCGGTTAGCGGAGCAGTTAGCAGTGGCGTATAAAATGTACAGAAAGGATATCTCACATAAAGGTGTAGATAGGCAGTTCAAGACCCAGTCTTATGGGAAGGGTCAGGTAAATTTGAGGAACAAAGCAGTCTGTGGTCAGGCAAAAATATGACTGGGAATCCTCAAGGGTAGCCACAAGGTAATTTTTTTAATTCACAGCATGGAAATAATAATGTAGGTCAGCAAGGAAGACCACCAGTGAACTTCTTTAGGTGTGGGGAAGTTGGTTATTTTAAATCTCAGTGTAGTAGAGCTACTCAAAGTCAGCAGAGTTAACCGTGTCTTATGAAAAACTTAGGAGCTTTCACAAAGATGTGATAGGTACCAGACACTGCGAGAGACTTGAGGCATTTATAACTGAAGGAAAAATCTCCGTAGAAGGAGGTCCCAAGAGTAAAATTACAGTATTAAGAGACACTGGGGCAAATCAGAGTGTAGCCCTCAAGAAATCGCTGGAGTGGACGGCGGAGTCTCGTTCAGGTGATGAGGTGAAAGTGTTAGGCTCAAAATTTACCATACCCATACATGAAGTGAACCTTGAGACCGAGCTTGTCGTTGGTAAAGTTAAGATTGGGGTGACGGATGAATTACCACTTGGCGGTGTGGATATGTTATTAGGTAATGATCTAGCAGGGTACCGTGTGGTTCCGGAACCTAAGATGGTGGAAGATCCTCTAACTTGTGATGGCAATGACACTACTGAGGTATCGATAAGTGCAGTGCAGTGAAATAGGAATTTGAAAATTTAGATATTTTTCCAGTATGTGCTGTCACTAGGTCTGTGGCTAAGAAAGACCCACGTGAGGATAACATTGATTTAGGTCAGTTGTTCATGGAAGGTGACAAGTATGATGAGGTAATATCGGAAGAGGAAGACAAAAATGGTAAGGTAGAGTTGGAGGTAATTTTATTGTGAATAAAGGTGAATTAATCAACTCACAGCTTGGGGATGACAGTTTAAGAGAAATCCGGTGTGAGGCTGAGACGAATGGAAAGCCTGATGATAATTCTGTGGGATTTTACTACCAAGGTGGTGTGTTGATGAGGAAGTGGAGACCTCTAGAGGTCCCAGCTTCAGATCATTGGGAAATGAAGAAGCAAATTGTTCTTCCGAAAGAGTATTGGAAGGATATAATAGCTTTATCCCATGATGTTAGGAAAACCACAAGCAGGTTGCTGTTGCACTTTTATTGGCTTGGTTTGAAAAATGATGTGGCAGCATTTTGTAGAACATGTTCTGTTTTTCAAAAAGATGGTAAGCCAAATCATATTATCCCACCTGCACCATTAAAACCCATTCCTGCTTTTTGGAAACCTTTTAGAAAAATTTTAATAGACTGTATGACCTTTGCCAAAGACACAGAGAGGAAATCAATATCTCTTAATCAATATGTGTGCATCTATGTATTTTCCAGAAGCTATATCATTGAGGAGTATTCACAGTCAGAATATTTTAAGAGAATTAGTTAAACAATTTTCATGGGTAGGACTGCCTGAGATTATCCAGTCAGATCAGGGAAGTAACTTCACATCTGGTATGTTTAAGAAAATTTTGAAAGACTTGAATATTAATCAGAAGTTGTCAAGTGCATATCATCCACAGTCACAGAGTTGCTTATAGAAGTTTCACCAGACACTTAAGAACACACTGAGGATGTATTGTGAAGAGATGGGAATAGATTGGGATGAGGGTGTGTCTTTGGCTCTTTTTGTTCTGAGTGATGCTGTACAGGAGTCAATAGCTTTCAACCTATTTGAATTAGTGTATGGTCATGATGTGAGGGGGGCCTGTCAGTGTGTTAAAGGAAAAGTGGCTTGGAAATAAGGACCCCCTGGTTTGTTAAAATGTGTGTCTGATTTTAAGAACAGATTGATGAGAGCCAGGGAATATAGCTACTGAGAATTTGAAAAAGTCTCAGAGTGACATGAAGGTGTGGTATGATAAGGATGCCAGGGATAGAAATTTTATACCTGGCGAGAAGGTGTTAGTGCTGTTACCATTGCAAGGAAATCCATTGAAAGCAAGGTTTAGTGGTCCATGGGTGGTTGAAAAGAAGATCAGTGATGTGAATTATGTAGTTAACACCCCAGACAGATGCAAAAAAAAGTTGTGTCACATATATTTGATGAACCCATATCATGAAAAACAAGTAGAAAGTGACAGAGAAAATAAGATAACAAGTGAAGCACAGTGTCGTTGTTTGCAGGTAATTGAGGAGGAGGTTGATGAACCTGATGATGTTAACTCGGTAGATGTGAATATAAAGTTCTGCAGAATTATGTTGTAATAAGTAAGTTAGATGGTAAGCTTGACTATTTAGACCCTGAGAAGAGGTGTGAAATTATAGAAAGCATAATTGAATATAAGTCTTTGTTTCCTGATGCTCCAAGGAGAACCAATGATGTACAAGTGGAGGATGTTGCTCCTATTAAACAACATCCTTACAGGGTAAGTCTAAAGAAGAGGGAAATCATGTGGAAGGAAGTAGAATATATGCTTGAACATGATTTGATAGAGCCCAGTATCAGTCCTTGGAGCTCACATTGTGTTTTAGTTGTGAAACCTGATGGAGTTTCTTACAGAGTTTGTACAGATTATTATTTCCATTTCTGGAATAATCAGAGATACAACTTAAGGCACCCAGAGCTACTAAGACCACCCCCCATGCGCTCCTCTCAGTCCCAGACCTCCATAAAATATCAAGGTGTGAAGGTGTGGAACAACTTACCCCCACCCATCCGAGCAAAATTTACGCTCCCTTCCTTTAAATCATCTCTTAAAAAATATCTATTGTCGAAGATTAATATTTCTTGTAACACCTACTATATTTACAGTACAGATACCTGCTTTACTTGTACCATCAAAACCGTTTTATCGGAAATTATCATATAAATAGATAAGAAATTACCATTGCAATAAACATAATTGCCAACTACCTGTATACATAATCCTGACATCTCTATCTTCTTGTTCAACCTTATTACTGTACAACCCATGTTGTACTGCTCCGCCATTATACTTATATTTTTCAATTCCACTGTAATTTATGTATATATATATATATATATATATATATATATATATATATATATATATATATATATATATATATATATATATATATATATATATATATATATATATATATATATGAAAACGTGGATAAGATAAATCTTGATAAAATCACACGGGAAAATGGAAACAACGGAGCACCTTAGCTTTCGTCTTTATTCAAGACATCTTCAGAGGCAACTGGACTACATGGACAGAGAGAGGCTTAAATATACAGGGTGACCTTAAAAACATGAGGTCAGGTCATAATGATGTCATCCACTAATCCCCACACCAACACACACGTAGAGGAGCTTAAGAGAAGGGGGGTGACGTGACTAGTCAGGTCAGGTCAAAAATAAGGGACCCACAAAATAACTATCATACATCTAGATCAAAGGTTTTCAAAGCATTTTTAACCTTGGGCCACTGACAAATAAATTTATGTAACATATTATCAGTTTTGAACTGACCATCACTAAGGTTTATTGATCTTAATTCCTTAATCAAACTAGCTTCAACCAGAAGTCTTTCTGTGACACAAGATGATTTAAATACTTATAAGCTTTTTTCCCAAGCAATGGGGTGATTATTATTCCTAACATGAACGAACAAGGCACTGCTTTCAGATGCAGTTCTGATATTATACTTATGTTGTTTGATTCTGAGCTGCAGTGTTTTTCCTGTTTGTCCTACATAATTACAATTACATTTGCTACATGGAATACAATAAACACTTCCAATTACATTCAAACTTGGGCTATTCCTTATTAACATATTGGTAATGGTAGAGTCATACTTGAATACAACATTAATATTTAGAAGCTTGAGGGACCGAACTAACGGGACAAGTTCATTACGATAGGGCAGAGTCAAAATATTCTTAAGTGTAGGAACTTGTTCGGTTAAATCTAACAGTTGTAATTTATCTTTGAGAAATGAAAGTAAGTCTTTCACAGGTACTCTAGTGAACAGTGAATTTACATCAAAACTTATTAATTCGCAGTGCCTTGTATATATATATATATATATATATATATATATATATATATATATATATATATATATATATATATATATATATATATATATATATATATATAAATTAACCCCCCAAAAATAAATAAATATTGAAGTGATAACCGTGGTTATATTATGAGATGTTCTCATTACCACCATTCTATTGTACTATTCCAGATGATACTAAATGTTACATAATACTTCCTTGAGATAAATGTATCGTATACTGTATTTCAGGTACCTAAAAGCGAGCTCACGTTCTCAACTGGCTCAGCCATGTTAATATTTTTATTATTATCCACTATGTATCTGTGTTTTTCTGGCTAAATAAACTGTTTCAATTCAATTCAATTTAGATTATAGAAAAATTAATAACATAACCAAATCTGATTCATTTCCCATTCCCAGAGTTGATGATTATATTGACCAGGTAGGGGATGCCAATCTTGTGACTAAATTAGATTTATGAAAAGGTTATTGGCAAGTAGGTTTGACTGTGAGGGCAAAAGCTATCTCAGCATTTGTAACAATGGATGGACTGTATCAGTATAAAGTATTACCATATGACATGAAAAACTCTAATGCATGCTTTCAGAGATTAGTAAATGAAGTACTGCATTGGCATTGAAGGGTGTTCTGTATATATAGATGATATCATATTGTATTCTAAGGAGTGGAAGGATCATTTGTCACTTATCAGAAGAGTGTTTGACAGATTGGATAAAGCAAACCTTACTGCAAATTTGATGAAGAGTGAGTTTGTAAGAGTTCAAGTTTGTAAAAGGTCAAGTTGAATATTTAGGTTTTGTGATAGGCCAAGGAGAAGTAAGACTGATGATGCAAAAGTTGAGAGCATTGTAAAATTCCCTGCTCCCTCGAGCAAGAAGTTATTAAGATTTCTATTGATGAGTGGGTATTATAGAAGATTTTGTAAAAATAAACTTTTCCACTGTGGCATGGCCTTTGACAAGACTGTTGTCAAAGAAAATTAAATTTGTATGGGATGTCCATTGTGAAGATGCTTGTACCAAGATTAAGAAAATGTTGATTAATGCCCCAATTTTGTCAACTCCAAATTGTGATAAAACATTTAAGTTGTACATTGGTGCAAGCGATGTTGGAGTGGGCGGTGTCTTGATGCAAGGTATTGATCACCTACAGTATTATGTTATTTTTCAAAGAAGTTTTTGTCATGCCAAAACAACTGTAGTACTGTTGAAAAGGAAACGCTAGCTTTGATTTTGAGTTCGAACTATTTTGATGTTTATTTGCAGGGTTCTGGAGCCCAAGTTCTACTGTTTGCATAAGACGAGGAATGCTAATCAACGTTTTCCCCGCTGGAGACTTATGTTACAAGGTCATAATTTAGTTATTGAGCATAAGGGGAAGTTTAATGTTGTGGTAGACACCTTGTCTCGCACTCCAGCTAGTCATGAGTCAACCTGAGGGATGACTTATGCCTCTTTTGGGAAGGGGGGGGGGTCTTACATATGGCTTTTTATTAACATGCCGTTAATATACTAATATGTATGTTCTTTTTATATCAGTCACCTTTTGAAGAGCGATTTGGTTTTCTATGAAAGATGTAAAAAGATGTATGTCCCTTGAAATTAGTTTATTGTATTTAATGTGAATTATATTGGTTCAATGTAATTTCTAATATTTTGTAATCATATGATATTATATACTTATACAAAGAAGTTTTAAGTTAATATTCTAGTTGGAAAAGATGTATTGCTTGTTTATGTTGGAGACGCTCTCTTCCTCTAGGGGTGAATATAGAGTGTGGCTGTGAGCTCAGAAGAGAGATTGTAATCTTGTTTCATCCATTGTATGTTGGTATTAATTTACTCACTAGCATTTAGGGTGAATACTAAGTGATGCTTCTGTGAATAGAGGAAGAGCCATATTGTGAGATTAGGGTTGATAATTTACTAAATCAGTTGGGCCACAAGGCCATGCAGTATCAATGTTTGTACTCCTATTTTATTTTATATATTATAGTTGTTAATTACTATAAATTAGTATTTCTCAGTCCTGCCTCAATTTGCACAGTTTAGTGAATACTTTTCCTTGGATGTATTCTCACAGGGTATATATTTATATTAAATGTCACCTTCAACTGCCAGCCAGAGGTAGCAGGGAGTGTCTACATGATCCTGGTCTGTTAACCACAGAACGTGAGTCTGATTAATGGGCCTAGGAATTGGAGCACTGATGAAAGAAGAAGGTTATTCAGTAATGGCCGTGACATTCCTGTCTTGTGACTTGTGACCCGTGACTTATGACTAGTAACCCGTGATTTGTGACTTGTGACTTACGACCCGTGACCCATGACTCATGACCTAACCTGTGACCTCATCTTCCTTGTTAAAGTTTTTATTTTAAACAAGTATTTTGTAAACATTGAGTGGGGTTCATCTCTGCTTGATCTAATCCAAAACCGAACCCTGGCCTTGAGTGGATTTAACCTATTTTTATTTTAACCTAACCTAACCTAACCTAACCTAACCTAACCTAACCTACCCTAACCTCCAACCTAACTAACTAAACTTATTTGTTACCTAACCTAACCTAACCAAACCATCTCTTACCCTACCCCTTAACCAATCCCACCCCCAATTCTAACCTGCTATAATCAAACACAAACCAGTGCTTCTTGTAATAAAATTCGGGCTCGAGCAGGGGAAATTCAACTTCTCTCTCCCTGAATTACACTGGGCAACGGCGTACATCCACTCAGCTCCAATGGACTGTTACGTGATTTAGCGGGTCTTAGCGCGCTCTGACATTCTTTATAGATGGCAGGACGAATTTGTTTAATGATCTGGAGTTGTAGGGCATGAAATTTGTGACAGGGGAAAGGGAGAGGGAGTGGGAGGAGATGGAGGGATATAGGGAGTGTGAAGGGGAAGGAGAGCTGGAGAAAGTGGGGAGGAGAGAGAGAGAGAGAGAGAGATAAAAACATGACCCTTAAAAAAAAAATAGAAACGCAATCAACAAATTCATTTAGTCATTTCACAGCAGTGCAATCAAAATTACATCGCCATATTAACAATCAATTTTGCGGTGTGGGTACTGAAAAAGGTTCTCACTTTCTTTACTTAAGATTATTTGTGGCGTACGATTCGTTGTGATTCAGTGAGTTTACTAAATCGGATCAAACCAAAAAAATAGCAACTAAAGGCAAAATGTTTATTGAAGACTAACGAAAAGGATTAGGCACTTAGAAGAGCTACTGCCAAAATAACGTTTCAGTGATGGCTACCGAGAAGGATTATCCATACAGAGCTGCTAAACCAAGTGTGGCGTTTTACTGATGTTTAGCTTTGGAAGCTGAACAAAAACACCGAGTGAAGCAATGTTTTTATACAGTACACACACACACACACACACACACACACACACACGAGTTACTGAACCATGTGGCCTACGTGGCCTCACACAGTATGGCAAGAGACCAGCCCGGGCCATCAACTGCAGACTATAATACTTTGTATGTTCAATTCATGTTCCTTCTCCTTTTAGTAATGAGAGCTTTTGTTAAACGACCCACCCACCCCATGTCTGTGTAGGTAATAGTCATTTTTGTCTAATGTATATTTTCAGCCTTCGGGCTGCAGAATTTTTTCAATAAACCGATGTTAATTATTATTATTATTATTATTATTATTATTATTATTATTATTATTATTATTATTATAATTATTATTATTATTACATACACGCACGCACGCACACAAAGCAATATATATATTCTTAATGAATGTGATGAAATATAATACCTGAACAACGTGTCCGTAAATACCTGTTCATAATCACAACTCTCTATACAGTCAGCAGCATCTTCATTAGTGTCATTAGCTGAGAGAAATATGCTGACGTCTTTATTTTTCTCTACTAAAACTTTATTATTTACTCTCGCAGCTTTTGACGACTGTAAACAATGTCAGCAAAGAGAAAACAACAGTGTGTTTATGTTTGTATTCGTTTGTGGAAGTGTGTGTGTGTGTGTGTTGTCGAGGGTGTAGATGTTAACGTCCTCTGGTTTTTTTAAAGATTACTGTCAGGTGGAACACTTTCGCTTTCACCAAGGATATTGGACACGATTATGGATATTTGTAACAAAACTTGTCTATTTATAAGTATTTACACTGAAAATCGGCATGAAGACAGTACAGAGCAACATAAACATATGTAGGTATGGAAGTGCCGGACTGCCGGTCGGAACAATGTCGGGAGTATAGAGACTGAATGTCAAGCGTGGGGTCTTGTATATACACACGGCACAAATGGTAAATTGACGTCTTCTGTACAACTTCACAGGAGAGCAAGTATCGTGCTAGCCGGCACAGGTACTTAGTAATGGACCCGGGAGGAACAGCACAGAGGCTAGGGCTGACATACAAGGCTAGGCGTGCAGCAGTTCACACCAACGTGACCACGAATAAAAAGCTGCAACAATACAGTGTATTTAGAATAATGTCTAATCATTTTAGTAATAACTGTCAACATGCTATTATATTTGCTCAATTCATACACACTAAGTTGTACATACATAGTAATTAACAAACATTACACAAGGCATCCTTAAAACGCAAATAACACAATGGAAACCATAAACCAAAAAACGATAATAAATAATATGGAATACTCACAGGTACCAGGTGACCAACTGGGTTAGAGGAAGGGGAGCCAAGTGACCAGCCATACGGTTACACGCCGCACTATGACTCGGTTCGAACTATCCAAGAGCAACACATGCTTCAGATACAGAGAACAAACCCAACACTGAACGACGCAATTCCAAGAATCAAAGGACTCGAATAAAACCCCTTGCATGTATGTCGAGGGGTGTGTACTTACGAAAATAATAATAATAATAATAATGATAATAATAATAATAATAATAATAAAAATAATAATAATAATTTAATGATAGAACATGGCACCATAAGGATAACAATAAACTGTTACATAATGGTGAATGGGCAACTTGATTAACAAAAAAAATATACAGATAACATTGTTCATACAATTTTGATATATGTGTGTGTGTGTGTGTACTGGTTTGTTGAAAATGACCCAGAAAACAATATACTCGTCGATGATAAATGTGCTGCTTTAACTGACTAGAGCGAACTTCGCAATCTAAATGACGATTGGTTTAAAAAGAAAGCACGTGAAAAAGAAAAACCTGCAGATCAGTACAAGATGTGCGAATTTTTAAATTCCATAAAACCATTTTATGGGCCATTCACTTATGGCGCAACCCCCCTCCGCTCATACAAATTAAAGACGAAGAAGGCATCCTTCAGCACTATAAACAGAACTACCGTTCACTACTTAACCATAATACCGATATGGATGTCCTGACTACCCAGGAGGTCACTCAACTTTTAGGGCTGACCCACCTCAGCTGTCCTCCATCCCTGGATGAGGTAGCTACTGCCATCAAACAGATGCAAAATAACAAAGCCTCAGGGCCTGATGAATCCCAGCCGAGGTGTATAAAGCAAGAGGACCTTTGCTTCTCAGCCGATTCCACTCTTTCCTGGAGAATATAAGGGAAAAGGAGGAAGTCCCCCAAGCTCTTAAAGATGCAGCCATCGTCATTATTTATTGTATATGAACAAGAGAGAACGGTCAGACTGGGGCAACCTCCACGGGATCTCGATGCTGTTCGTAGCTGCTAGATTATCCCCCGAGTCCTCTTAAACAGACTTCTTCCTGAGGCGGAAAACTTCCTCCCACAGTCTCATTGTGGCTTTAGACCATCACTTAACATCACTGACATGATCTTTGCTGCGCGACAAATACAGGAAAAATGCAGAGAACAGTGTCGTGACCTGTACATGGCCTTCGACTTGGTCAACAGGAAATCCCTTTGGCGGACCCCCAGCCATTTTGGCTGCCCACCACAATTCATGTGAGGCAACTCCATGATGGCATGAACGGCAGTGTCCTGCACAATGGCACCCATACGAGATCTTCCCCATCCAAACAGGGGTAAAACAAGGATATGTACTATCACCAACTCTCTTTTCCATTTCTTGGCTGCCTTCCTTACTCGACACTCGTGCCAGTGCCAATTTAGCCGGCGGGGTGGACATCCAGTACCGGGTGAAGGGTATTTTCAACGTAAGATGACTTGAGGCAGGAACAAAGGTGTCAGCAGCTTCCATTACTGAACTTCAGCGTGCAGACGGCCTCACCCTTGTCGCTCACACTGAATGCGACCTACAGGAGATCCTGAACACCTACCAACAAGATACGTATGCACACTTTGGTCTTGAGGTGAATGTACGTAATACTCAGATTCTCTTTCAGCCTGCCCCTGGTTCAGCCACACCTCCACCATCCATCCAGCTTAACGGTCCTACCGTCTCTAATGTTACCCACTTTCAGTATTTCGAGTCCCAGCTGTCCACCACTGCTGACATCGATAAAGAGATTCAACATGGGATCAGGTGTGCATCTCAATCGTTTGGCAGACTCCGTACCCATGTCTTCACCTGTAGGGAGCTGAAATTATCTAAAAGTTGCGCGTATATCGAGCAGTGGTCCTCTCCACCCTGCTATATGGCAGGGAGACATAGATTACTTACAGGAGGTACCTCAAGGCACTTGAAAACTTTCACCAACGGTGTCTACGTTCCATCCTCCTTGTTCGATGGGATGACAAGAGAACAAATGCCAGTATTCTCGTTGACACCAACTGTTGGAGCATCGAGGCCACCATTATCCATGAATAACTACGTTGGAATGGCCATGTTACCTGCATGGACGACAGTAGACTGCCAAAAAAGCTACTTTACAGTCACCTAATGAATAGTAAACGTAAGGCTGGCGGGCAAATGAAAAGTTATAAGGATAGTCTTAAGACCAATCTGAAAACGTGCCTCGCGTGGCAGACGATTACTCAACACCGTCACGATTGGAGGAACGCCACACGAGAAGGTGCCATTACTTTCGAATGACCCCGACTGCAGACAGAGGCAGACAAGCGCCAACGCGTGAAAGATGCTACCGCCTCCCCTCCCGCACTCGATGTAGCCCTCCACATGTGCATCATCTATGAACAACCCTGCCGGTCCTGTATCGGCCTCTTTAGTCACCTCATAACTCAACAACGTAGGTGACATCCTTAATAACTCGTATCATTGTATCATAGCTGGATGATAATCTTATTTGATTCCGAGTGACAACAAAGTAGTAGTATTACAGGGTTGTGTAATGCGTCTTGTGTGGCAGCATAGTATCATTATGTTCGTGCTAAGGTGCAAACACTGTTTGCTTTCTCTTGCTTTCAGCCATCACCGCTGACTAGCCTTCGTGGTGAACTGGAAGGCAACCATGCATAATACTTCCCCTGCGAGTACACAGCCTCTTCACCCTGAAAATTCCTGCTGTGCCTCGTCGTGACAACATACTGTAACTGCCTCGTGGGCCCAGGCTAAACCAGCAGTTGATCTCGTAGCAGCAATGTGCCTCAGAGGGATGGTGCAAAGGCCCATTGACATGTGGACACGTCCTGGAGCCTACAACCACTGCCCTGCTGCTTTTTATTTATTTTTTATTTTTTTTATTTTTTTAGGGCATTAGCCCACCCGGGCACAGGTCATTTCATGACCCACATCAAGGCCTGGGGGGCGAAAATATAAAATAATAATAATAATAATAATAATAATAATAATAATAATAATAATAATCATAACAATAACAATACTACTACTAATAATAGAATTAATATAACTTAATATAAATAATAATAATAATAATAATAATAATAATAATAATAATAATAATAACAATACTACTACTAATAATATAATTAATATAACTTAATATAAATAATAATAATAATAATAATAATAATAATAATAATAATAATAATAATAATAATAATAATAATAAAGAGCCATAAATACATACAAAAATTAAAAAAAGGTTATATAAATAGTGAGAAATGATACATGTATGTTGTGTTGTCAAAGTAAAAGAAGCAATTGAGACCCTGCAATTGTGTGTAAATGAGGAGGTAGAGCCCTGCATCAGGAAAACATGTTTACAGAGCTCTAGTAAGACCCTAACGGCAGAATAGGCGGAAGATGTCACCACCATGGGAACCCAACGACTACACTGGCTGAGAATGCAATGTAAGATGGAGAGGTCAATAAAGCGAAACCCAACAAACTGGGCTATCGGCAGGCCATTGCAACTCTCCCTTTCCCCAGTCAGTGCACCACTTGCACCACTGGATCAGGAAAAGGGAGAGCCAAGATGTGTGGTTGCAGTCTACGCTCCTGACTCACCACATAAATCAGTGGCAGCCATCATTCAGCTCATCTTACTTCTCCTCATCAAAACTCCTATACCCCTTAAAGTCATATGACGACAGACGAATGGCGACGGAGACATACAGGGATGACTGGCGGGAGTCTTTAGTCACAACTCTGCACATGAGCTGGATAGATAATATGGTCGTTTATGCAATGTGATTTAGGCAGCACTGCAGTCCGGTCCTGTCTGTATGAATGAGCAGTCCTTTCCAGGACCACTCTGCTCACCCCCCATAGGAGAATGGGCTACAAAATGTGCCCTAAACATAGCCTGACTAAAAAAAAAATAATTACTGGGCAACCACAATCTGTAACATCATCCTAATGTGGTCAAAAACATCGTCATAATTAATCACTGATGAAAGGAAAAACAAACTATACAACCTTTAATTGTTGCTGCATGGAATGTCAGGCCCTTCTGGATACTAGCACAAATGAATGTCCTGAAAGAAGATTCGCCCTTGTGGCAAAAGAACTGCCTAAGTATAACATCGAAATAGCTGCTATTAGTGAGTCCAGGCTCCCAGACGAAAGTCGACTCACAGAACAGGGTCTGGCTATACCTTCTTCTGTAAGGGCAAGTAAGCTGCATAGAGGAACTGCATTTATGCAGTTGGCTTTACCATTCGCCAACCCACCTTACATAGGGTAAATGAAATGCCTGTTGGGATCAACGAGAGCCTCATGACACTCCGAGTCCCACTGAATCACTCACGTCATGCCTTCTTCATCATTGCATACGCCCCAACATTGGATGCAGAGGATGACATCAAGGGGACCTTTTATGCCGACCTTGAAAGAGTGCCATCCTTTATACCCCAGAGAAAATAAGGATGTACTCCTAGGTGATTTAAATATCGGAATTGACAGTGATGCTAACATATGACAGGGAACAATAGGGAAAAACGGATTAGGCAAGTATAATCCCAGTGACCTACTCCTCCTCAGCAAGTGTGATGAACAACCTTGTTTAGGCAGGCCGACAAGTTCAAGGGTTCCTGGCAACACCCATGATCGAAACATTGGCATCTCACTGACTATATTATTATTAGGGAAAGTGATCGCCGAGATGTCCTAATCACCCGAGCCAAGCATGACTCAGACCACTGTGACACAGACCTCGGCTCATCCGTGCTAATCTGTCCCTTTATATCTCCCCAAAACAGCGACGGCAACAAGCAATCCTCCAGAAGAGGCTTTAACACCAAGCGACTGGGGGATCCAGTGGTAGCATATGCTTTCAGATAGCAGCTCAACGATGGGCTGATCAACAACCCAACAACAAACAACCAAAATCCGAATGCCGAATGGGTTCCTATCAAAGCTGTTATCACAATCACCTGCAACGAGACCAACGGCCAGATAAAATGAAAACACCAGGTTTGGTTTGATGAAGCCGATGTGGAAATCGAAGTACTCGTCAATAGCAAACGTTGTGCTCTTACTAACTGGTAGAACTACCCCAAGTCTAGGGACAAAATTGATACCTTCCAAGAGAGGAAAGAAGCGGCTCTGTGCGAACTTTGCGAACTAATGAACGAATAGTGGATAAATATTGCATGTGAAATGCAAAAATTTACAGATCAACACAAGATGAGTGAATTTATAAATTCCGCTTAAACAATATATGACTCAATTACTCATGGCGTGGCCCCCTCTGCTCAGCCGAACGTAACTCCCTAATTAAAGACAAAGAAGGCATCCTTCACCTCTAGAAAGAGCACTACCGTTTGCTGCTCAACCGAAACACTGATGTGGATATCCTGACTATCCAGCAGGTCCCTCAGCATTCAGAGCTGACCCACCTCGGCTATCCTCCATCCCTGGATGAGGTAGCTACTGCCATCAAATAAATGGAATACAAAAATTCAGGGCCTGATGGAATCCCAGGAGGTGAAGTAAGGGAACCACTGCTTACCAGCCGTCTCCACTCTCTCCTGGAGAATTTATGGGAAAAGGAGGAAATCTCCCAAGCTCTTAAAGATGCTTCTATCGTCAATATTTATAAGAACAAAGGAGACCAATCAGACTGTAGCAACTACCACGGAATCTAGCCTATATCCGTTGCTGGCAAGATTATCGCCAGAGTCCTCCTAAACATACTTCTTCCTGAGGCGGAAAACTTCCTCCCAGAATCTCAATGTACAGTAGCTTTAGACCATCACGTGGCACCACTGACGTGATCTTTGCTGCCCACCTGATACAGGAAAAGCAGAGAGAACAACGTCGTGACCTATATATGGCCTTCATCGACATAACCAAAACCTTCGACTCGGTCAACAGGGCAGCCCTCTGGCGGACCCTCAACCGTTTTGGCTGCCCATTGAAATTCTGAAATTCATTGCCATTGTGAGGCAACTCCATGATAGCATGAACGGCAGTGTCCTGCACAACGGCACTCAGTCTGAGTTCTTCCCCATCCACTCGGGGGTAAAACAAGCATGTGTACTGGCACCAACTCTATTTTCAATTTTCTTGGCTGAGTTCCTTACTAGTACCAGTGCCAATTTAGCCGGCGGGGTGGACATCCAGTACCGGATGAAGGGTCTTTTCAACTAAGATGACTCCAGGCAGGAACAAAGGTGTCGGCAGGTTCCATTACTGAACTTCAGTATGCAGATGACCTCACCCATGTCGCTCACACTAAACACGACCTACAGGAGATCCTAAACACCGACCCAGATGCGTATGCACTTCTTCTGTCTTGAGGTGAATGTATGTAAGACTTAGATTCTCTTTCAGCCTGCCCCTGGTTCAGCCACACCTCCACTATCCATCCAGCTTAACGGTACTACCCTCTCTAATGCTACCCATTTTCAGTATCTGGGCTCCGCCTGTCCTCCACCGCAGACATCGATGAAGGGATTCAACATCGGATCAGATGTGCATCTCAAGCCTTTGGCAGACATCATACCCGTGTCTTCAGTTGGAAGGAGCTGAAATTGGACTGACCATGTTACCTGCATGGACGACAGTAGATTACCAAAGCAGCTAATTTACAGTCACCTAACAAATAGTAAATGTAAAGCTAGCAGGCAACTGAGAAGGCATAAGGATAGTCTTAGGACAAACCTAAAAAAGTGCCAAATCGACCCACTCACTTAGGACATTATTACTTCACACCGTAACGCTTGGAGGAGGACCACACGAGAAGGTGTCTATACTTTCGAGTTAGCCCGACTGCATAACGAAGCAGAGAAGCGCTAAAGCCCGAAAGACATTGCCGCCCCCCCCTCCCACACTAGATGTATCCCTGCACTCATGCAACATCTGTGGACGACCCTGCCGGTTCCGGATCAGCCTCTTTAGTCACCTCAGAGCTCTCCTTAACGAAGATTGCATCCTTAATAACTCATATCATTGTATCATAGCTGGATGATCGTCATACTCGATTCCGAGTGACAGCAAAGTAGTAGTGTGAGTGTGTGTGTGTGTGTGTGTGTGTGTGTGTGTGTGTGTGTGTGTGTGCACTCCCTTATCATGGGAGAGATAGAGAGAGATTGCAAAGGGAATTATGAGAAGCCGTAATGAGAGAGAGAGAAGGAGGAAGGGACTAGCGGTAGGGATACTCAGGTTTATAGGCAGGTATTGTGGGAACGGGGAGGGGAGGGGAGAACGAGGTAACAGAGAGACAGGAGTCATTAAGGAGAGTGAGAGTAGAAAAGAGGAAGAAGAAAAATATGTGGAGCGAAGACAGGAAATGTCAGAGAGATGGAGAGGAAGGCGAGGGAGGGAACAGAGGGAGAGGGGGGAGGTAGAGTGGAAGGGAAGGAAGGGAGAGGGAGCATGCACAGGTTGATAGAAAGAGGGAAAGACAAAGATGTTTGGGAGAGATACATAAGAGACTTTGAACCATAAACTGAAGCTTCACAAATGGAAATGAACCATAAACTGAAGCTTCAGGAGTCAATCTGATCCATAAATTGAGGCTTCACATTTAAAAGTTAACCACATACTGAAGCTTCCCGAATAAAAGTGAACATATAGTAAAGCTTCACGAATCAAGCTGAATAAAAAGAGGCTTCACAAATCAAACTGATCCACAAACTGAGGCTTCACAGGGCAATCTAATCTATACTGTAAACTAAAGCTTAACAAGGCAAGCTGAACCATAAACCGAAGCTTCATGAAAGCTAGTGACCGTGAACCATAAACTGTGTCATTAAGTAGTCGTCAGGTGGGGATGTAAAATTAAGCAGTGTTAAGCCAAGCATAATGCTGTTTCGGCTAATCCGTGGATGACTGGCTAATCGGAAGAAGACTAGGATTGGTTAAGAGGTAAGTAGAAGTGTGGGTGATGTGTTTAGATGGTGGTGATTTGTTTGTAGTTTGTTGTTAATGGCAGGGACATGAGTTCGGTTAAGGAAGCTATGGCTACCTTAGGTTCGGTTAGTTTAGGATAAAACAGATTAATGGTACGATAAAATAGGATAGGGTAAGTTAGGTCTGGGGTAGGCTCGGATAAGTTAGCTTATAATTAGGGAAGATTAAGTTAGGTTAGGCTAGGTAAGGTTAGGTTATGTAAGGTTAGGTTAGATTAGGTTAGATAAGATACAGGAGCACGTAGTCTCCTCGAGTGAAGTGATAAAAATGTTACAGGTAGTGACACTTTAGATACATACAACTTTTTATCACACACATAGGTTGCAGGTGGCGCGGTGTTCTGTTAGGTTTCAGTGGAATGTTGAACGGTGAAACACTCCTGAGATGATGTGAGCCTGGCTGGGTGGAAATGAGGGAGTGTGTGACAGGTGTAGCGTCCGGAGGTGTAGGCAGAGCCTCTCTCTCTCTCGAGCTTTCTGTTTTTGTATGTTACTTTTTTGTATATGTATTTGTTTATCATTCTCCTTTTTTTCTGTCTGTCTGTTTGTCTATATATGTCTTAGTATTCACCTTCAGAAGATGTCAGTTTTCATCACACGCACACACACACACACTGATTTCTTGAGTGGACGTCGCCAGGCAGTGAGGTATCAGGGCTCGGTCTCCACATTCCAACACCTCACCTGTGGTGTTGCCCAGGGGACCAAGATGGGACCACTGTGCTTCCTCATCCTGATCAACGACGCTCTATCGGACACTCCTCACAGGTGGAAGTACGTGGATGACTGCACTGTGGGGGTTTCAGTGAACAACACCAAACCAGACTACTTATCGCTACAAGGCACCCTGGACAGGCTACAGGAATGGACTATGGAGAACAAGGTCACTATCAACCACACCAAAACCGTAGTCATGCACATCAATACCGCCACCACTCCAGTGCAAGCCCCAGCAGTCACAGTGGGTACCCATCCTCTCCAGCTGGTGCAGTCTGCCAAACTCCTGGGTGTAACTATAGACAACAAACTTGACTGGAAGGCCCATGTAAATAACACAGTCAAGGCAGCCTCGTACCGTCTCTACATGGTACGACGACTTAGGTCACTTGGAACACCCACGCAAGAGCTGAGGACCATCTATAACGCCTTTATTCACCCCAAACTAACGTATGCATCACCAACCTGGTCGTCTTCTCTCAACTCCACCCAACAACGTCAGCTCGAGAAGGTACAGAAAAGGGCCTGCAGAATCATGCTCGGCGCAGAATACTCCGGCTACACCAACGCTCTCTCCACCCTGGAAATGCCATGCCTCAGTGACCTCCACCACCAAGCACTGGAAAGGTTTGGCAGTGGACTACTGCACCACCCTCGTCATCGCCACCTCCTGCCACCTGCAGCCCCCCACCCAACTCGAGCAGTCCGCCACTACAACAAAATTCAGCCCATAAGAGCCCGCACAGATAGATATAAGAACAGCACCATCCCATCTATTGTTAGAATAATAAACAACTGATTTATGTACTGTACAGCCCTGTAAATGTATTCAATGCATATTATATCATTATGTCTAAAGCAAATGTAAGTCTGTATATTTTCAGCCACCGGCTGCAACTCTATTAATAAACCGTTTATTATTATTATTTATTATTACACACACACACACACACACACACACACATTCTCCCTCTTGCATCATTTGTACCCTTACAGTAACTCTCCTTTTATCTCTCTTATCTCTTTATCTCACGATCTCACAGTTTCATCCTTGTACTCTCTCTCTCTCTCTCTCTCTCTCTCTCTCTCTCTCTCTCACTTCCTTTCTTTCTCTCTCACAGTCTCTTTCACATAGAATCTCTCCTTTTACAAAATCTCTCTTCCGCTGACTCTCCTTCTCAGTTTATTTATCCCTCACTAACTTCTCCTCAGTGTCTTACTATTTCGTGGTATTATCTCACTCTGGTCTTCCCCCCTCTCCCTCCCTCCCCTGTTTTATAATGTCGCCTGGTCTGACTTTAGTGTCTCTCTGTCTCTCTGTGTCTCTGTGTGTTTATCTCCTTGTCATTCTTTCTCACATCCCCCCTTTCCTCTTAACCCATTGTCTCCCTCTATCTCCTTTCAAGTTTCCCTCATTCCTTCCCAATGTCGCCCTCCCTCTCCTTCTTTTCTTCCTTCTCTCCTTGTCATTTTCCTTACTCTTTCATGCCATTCCTCAATCCCTTCCACCTAATCCTTTTTTATTACCCCTCTTCCTCTCTTCAACCTCCCTGTCTCTCTTTCTTCTCTTCCATTCTTCCTTCCCTTTCTCCCTCCCATTCTTTCTTTCCCTTTCCTTCCATCTATCTCCTTCTCTCGCCTTCCCCTTCTTTCCATCCTCTCTCGTCTCTCTCTCTCTCTCTCTCTCTCTCTCCCCACCACCCTCTCCTTCCCACGCTCTCTCCCTCCCTGCCACAAATGGGAAGAGGAGGGGAAGGGAGGGGTCAACGCTGCCTTCCCAACACAGCAGAATGTGTCTTGTTGGACATGTGCCAGACAGTGCTTTGAGTTTCTTCAGTGCCTTCGTGACTCTCTGTGTGAACTAGCACCGCAGACCGGGAGTGCTACGGTGGCCAAATCCAACATTAGTAGTGGGACATGAATATAGCCTAATTTAACCTGAATTAACCTAACCTAAGCTAATTTAACCTGACTTAACCTAACTTAAAACGTAATCTAATCAAATATGAACAAACTTGTGTAACCTAACCTAACCTAACCAACCTTATCTAACGTAACATAACTTAATCAAGTCTAATTCTTTTATCTATGGGTTCAATTGACACACATTCGGGCCATCAACTTTTAATAAATCAATAATGGCACCACTTCATGGACCTATTCGTGGTAGTGTTTCGATATTAGCCATCCTGCTACGAGACACACGAACACTGACAGAAAGACAAACAGACTTAAACAGGGAAATATTGTGTTGCATGTCTGTGCCCCTGTCTGCGGTACTTATAATACAGTGTCCTCGCGTGGGTGAACCCTATCTGGAGGAAAAATTTTCTCATGAGACCCTGAAATATACCTTTGAAATGTACCTGCTTAGTGCAAATGTAGTGTATATATATATATATATATATATATATATATATATATATATATATATATATATATATATATATATATATATATATATATATATATATATATATATATATATATATATATATATATATACATAGTGAAGAGTTTTATTGTTAACTTGTGGTTATTGTAAGGATTGTAGTTATATTAGTTAATATGTTTATTGTGGGGATCGTAGTTATATTAGTTCATATGTTTATTGTAATGATCGAAGTATCATTAGTTCATATGTTTATTGTAAGGATAATAGCTATATTAGTTCATATGTTTATTGTAAGGAAAGTAGCTATATTAGTTCATATGTTTGTTGTAAGGAAAGTAGCTATATTAGTTCATATATTTTATTGTAACGATCGTAGTAATATTAGTTCATATGTATTATCAGTTTTGTGTTTATTGCAAGGATCGTCCTGTTTTTAGACTTGAGGAAATTATTTAACGGTATGGAGAAAGAAACTTCACTCTAGGATGGTGTAACCTTACATGTTTAAGTTAGTTACGTTACGTTAAGTTACGTTACGTTACGTTATATTAAGGTAGGCTAGGCAATGTTAGGTTATGTTATGCTATGTTAGGTTAGGGAAATTTAAGTTAGGTTAGGTTAAGGTAGGTTATGTTATGTTGGGTTAAGGTAGGTTAGGTAAAGGTTATGTTAGATTAATTTTAGCCGTGGCATAGTTAATATATAATGGACAGTATATACACAACAAGTATACAAGTTATGGGTCTATTCGTTCTCGAAATTATAATTCGAATACACACACACGCACACACACACACACACACACACACACACACACACACACACACACACACACACACACACACCTGAGAGAACTTGAGGGTGAATAATGACTCTAATCTTTCTTAGTGACAAGTAGATATATCAATAAGTCCCTTCCCTCTCTTTACATTTCCCCGGGGTCTCTATAATGGCCGTGTATTATCTCACCGGGAGACTGTGTGTTTAGTAGCTGAGGTAGCGGCTCCAGCATATAGATTTCTGTTACAGCTAGGAGTACAGGCGATGTTACAGACGTGAAATAACATGTGTTTTTGTAACGCTAACCAAAACAACGATCGATTGACTGACATGGAAGTTTATTGTATCACGTAAGAAGTTTATTTGTTTGTGTAATAATAATAATAATAAATATGTGTGCGTGTGTCTGTGTGTGTGTAAGCCTGCTGCAGGGAGAAACCGCATTTATGGAGTTGGCTTTGCTATCCGCCAAGGCATCCTATACAGTATAACTGAAATGTCTATTGGGATCAAACAGCGCCTCATGACGCTCCGAGTCCCGCTGAATCCCTCACGTCATGCCTTTTTCATCTATGCATATGCCCAACACAGCAGAGGATGATATCAAGGAGGCCTTTTACGCCGATCTCGACAGAGTACTAACCTCTATCCCCAGAGATGATACGGTTGTGCTCCTTGGTGACTTCAATGCCAGAGTTGGCAGAGATGCTGACATTGGCAGAGAACCATAGGGAGAAATGGACTAGGCAAATGTAATCCTAACAGCCTACTCCTCCTCAGCAAGTGTGCTGCACACAACCTCAATATCACCTTGTTTAGGCAGGCCGACAAGTTCAAGGTTTCGTGGCAACACCGACGATCCAAACACTGGCATCTCATTGACTACATCATTGTCAGAGAAAGAGATCGCCGAGATGTCCTCATCACCCGTGCCATGCCATGGTACGGGTCAGACCATTGCGACACTGCTCATCGGCTCGTCAGAGCCAAGCTCTCACCTCACGTCGCCCCAAAACGGCGAAGGCAGCAAGCCTCTAGAAGAGGTTTTAACACTAAGCGTCTGGAGGATCCAGTGGTAGCACTTGCTTTCAGAGAGCAGCTCGAATTTAGGCTGATAAACAACCCGACAACGAACAATCCAAATCCCAGTGCCGAATGGGATATTCTCAACACTGTCATGACAATAAACTGCAGAGAGACCCTCGGCTAGATTAAAAGAATACACCAGGACTGGTTTGATGAAAATGATCCTGCAATCAATGTACTCGTTAATGATAAACGTGCTGCTTTAACTAACTGGCAAAACAACCCTCAATCTCGGACCAAAGCTGATACCTTCCTCAAGAAGAAAGGGGCAGCCCAGCAGGAACTTTTCAATCTAAATAATGACTGGTTTAAAAATAAAACATGTAAAACACAAAAATTTACAGATCAGCATAAGATGCGCGATTTTTTCAATTCCAACAAAACATTTTATGGGCCAATCACTCGTGACGCAGCCCCCCTCCACTCATCCGATGGTAATTCCATAATTAAAGCGCTGGAAAGAGCACTACCATTCACTGCTCAACCGAAACACTGACGTGGATGTCTTGACTACCCAGCAGGTGCCTCAGCATCCAGAGTTGTCCCACCTCAGCTATCCTCCATCCAATACTCTGGAGTTAGCCCGACTGCAAACCGAGGCAGACAAGCGCCAACGCCGGAAAGATGCTGCCATCGCCCCTCCCGCACTCGATGTAGCCTTCCACATGTGCAAAATCTGTGAACAGCTCTGCCGGTCCCGTATCGGCCTCTTTAGTCACCTCAAAACTCACGAACCTAGGTGACATCCCTAATAACCTATATCATTGTAGCATAGCTGGATGATCGTCATACTTGCTTCCGAGTGACAGCAAAGTAGTAGTAGTAGTGTGTGTGTGTGTGTGTGTGATGTAAATGAACTATTGACATCTCTCTCTCTCTGTCTTACACATGCTATTCTTTTCCGTGTTACTGTCCATCTGGTCTCTCTCTGCTTCTCTTTCTCTCCACTTGTCTCTTACTTATACACTATCACTAGAATTTTTTTATCTCCATTTTTCTGTCTCCTTACTCTCTTTCTGCCTCTTTCTCCCGCATACATACATACATACATACATACACACATACATACATACATACATACATACATAAAGTACAAACATACATACATGCATACATATATATACATCCATATATACATACATACATACATACAGTAAAAACATACATACATACATACATAGACTGCTGATACGAGTATATTACATTCACGTATATCATTTCCAGGTGACGTAACTCTGACAGTAGAACAGCGAGAAAAAATAATGAGGCAACGCACAATAAGTTTGGGCAACCGCTGCTGAATGTGCCCAAGATTGAGTGGTATAGTTGTACAGTGGTACAGTGGTGTAGTAATACAGTGGTGTACTAGTGCAGTGATGTAGTGATACAGTGGTGTATTGATGCAGTGGTGTAGTAGTGCACTGGTGTAGTGATGTAGTGATACAGTGTTGTAGTGATACAGTAACGTAGTGATGTAGTGGTGTAGTGATGCAGTTTTTAGTTCAACAAATTTATTGACAAAGCTTGGAGTACAGTTTGTCTATTCTGAGTAATTCAGTCAGGTCTTGACACTGAGGATGGTATCACTTCTCACTGCCACGCGGACAGAGGTTCATACGCAAAAAATACATCCTATTCATTAACATTACATATAGGTGAGATTCATGTGGTTGATGTCACTGTTCACTGCCATGCAAGACAGTGGTTCATATATCTTGGGCGTCATATTCTAATTGAAGATTAATCAGTGTGGGCTAGCAAATTTGGGATAAAGTGATGCAGTGGTGTAGTAGTGATACAGTGATGTAATGATACAGTCGCGTTATGATACAGTGATGTAGTGATGTAGTGATGCAGTGTTGTAGTGATACAGTGGTGTATTGATGCAGTGATGTAGTGATACTGTGATGTAGTGAAAGAGTGATGTAGTTATACAGTGATGTAATGATACAGTCGTGTTATGATACAGTGATGTAGTGATGTGGTGATGCACTGTTGTAGTGATATAGTGGTGTATTGATGCAGTGATGTAGTGATACTGTGATGTAGTGATGCAGTGGTGTAATAGTGATACAGTGGTGAAGTGATGCAGTGATGTAGTGATATAGTGGTGTATTGATGCAGTGGAGTACTAGTGGAATGATGTTAGCGATGTAGTGATACAGTGATGTAGTGATGCCTAATGAGTGATTGTCAGACCAAAGCTTACAGCCCAGAATTATGTCACATATAACAGCAAGTACACCACAGACCTCGTGGTACCACCGCATTCCAGGTTGACACACCTCAGGTCAAGGGACTTGACCTGGCCCGCTAATGACGTGAGCCGGTGACCTACAACCGCACCTAGCCAAGACACCTGGCCAGGACCACACCTGCACACAATTATCCAGATCAAACCAGTTTAGTGTTAATTGGTAGAGGTCAGAAGCCGGCTGGGCCGACCCCATGGAGTAAAAGGGGTCTCTGGTCCTGTCCACGGCCCCAGACGGCATTCGAGATTCCATTCAATACCCATATTCTTTTGGTCATACTGACTTCTGGCCTCCTGGCTAAGGCTCACTCTTCTCCCAGCCTGGGTCGTCACTCGGCTCACTGGGCAGAGCCGCGTCTCCCCAGGTCGGGAGGGAGACTTCCTGACCAGACCCCAGCTGCTGGTAGCCTCATAGGAGGCAGCCCAGCCAGCACCACCACTGGGCCTTACGTCAGGCACACGTGAAATTGGTCAGAACGTCCCAGGGTGAGTTACCTACTGTGGGAAGTGTATTCATTCAGGTGTGTCTGAGTCAAAATAAGTAACGTAAAAGCATAATGTGTTAGTACCCCCGATATAATAGTGATATTAATGTGTCCATGCCGCTTGGCGAATTAATAAATAGTTGTATCAAGAGGTGCTTAAATGTTGTCCCTTTAAGAAGTGATATATGTATTGACATACGAGATAAGATGAGCGTAGTGATCGCTAAAATAACATCCAGGCCACGCTACTGCTTGCACCTTTACATCTCTAATTTCCTTATTCTTACTTATTTTATATTCTTCCTCTATTTGTGTTTATGCCATTACATTGGCGGCAGCGAACTAAGACGTTAACCCACGCCCTGGGCGTCCTTGTTATTGGTAACAGGCTAACGTAAACCCATGCCTCCCGTTAGCCATAACACCTGGCTCGTTAGTCTCGTGCGTTAGATAGTAAAGCTCCTGCTAGTAGCGTGAAAAAGTGTCCTAGTGTGTTCTGTTACAGCGCTCAAGCAATGTCTTCGTCGTGTAGGTGCGAATTTTACTAGAAATATGTTCAGTGCTTAATCTAATTTCAAATACCCGCTATCTGTACATTCTCAGTAGCCCAAGTGCAGTTTGATTGTTGGTCAGTGTTAAATGTAGCTATTGTGTTTCAGTGATGAAAGCCTTTGTCTGCAAAGCCTAACTGTTAGTAATCCAACATGTCTTTTTTAACCTACATCTCCTCCCTGTTCTAATCCTTACTCACTCCTCCATCTTCCTCCCATCCTCTCGTACCTTTTTGACGCCAAGAAAAGATAAATGATATTCAGTGTAAAAGAGAAGGCCACCCCCGACCCAGCCTGATGAGAACATGTCGCGACGGAAATTATAGAAGGCTAAACATTGACTTATCAGAGTAAAGTAAACTTTTTGCGAATGCATCTCCAACTAATCCATCAATTCTTAGGATTGTTTCTGTCAAATGTCAGCTAACAAGGTACCACCCATATTGTGCCGGACGTCAACCTTCACAGTGATAATGTTAAGAGAAGAACCAGCAGGATGAAAGCAGTTGATGAATGCAGCTTATGAAGGGCAGCACTAAAAACCCACCACACACCACGTCACTTTTCAAGCCCTTGGTATAGGATTAAGAAGTATTTATATTTTTCATTTTAGGAAGTAAGGAGGTGGAATGGATTAATAATGAACCCTGGTGAGCTCCAGCCAGGGAGGATTCACCACTGTGGAAGGTGTAAGACAGTATCTGTTCTGGTTCGCTGACATCACGTACGTGAGTGGGCAGCCTCGGTCCGGAACCTGCCTTACGAAGTCATTTTGAGGAGACGACAGCCCAAACAGTGGGACCGGTTCATCCCGGTCACGAAAGGGGCCGTCGGCAAGACGTAACAGAAAATCGCCTGGGAATATTATGTTGAAAAATGATGATGTTGCAGAGAAGAAAATACAGATGGAGCAGCAGTAAATTGCCCGAATATGTTGAAAATGATGATGTTGCAGAGAAGAAATGCAGATGAAGCAGAAAATTCATCTGGAAATATGACGGAAACGAGATGGTTATAAAGAAACTCAGATGGAGCAGAAAAATTCATCTGGAATATGAAAATGAAGATGTATAGGAGGAAGAACGGCAGATGGGACAGAAAACTGTCTGAAGAGTATGGAAACCAGGGGAGGAAGTGAGAATAGTCAGAAGGTGAGAAAGCACTCCATGTTAAAAGGCGTATGTGAAGAAAGTTAATATTGCAAGACGTTATGTGAAGAAAGAAGACAGAAGATGTGCTGTCCTGACATCGTCAAAGAAAGCCGATGATAGTTGACCAACCGACTACAGCTGTTGTTGCCATCCTTTCGTTTTTTCAGATACCGCCGGATGGAAGACGTGAGCTGTGCCGGACCCAACCACGTACTGATGTTGTTGATGGCACAAAAGACAGCAATCCCCTAATATGAAGTAGGAACATTTTTGTGTATTTTGAAGTATTTTTCTGATTTTTGTTGATGCTACTACTAAAGAATGTCTTTTTTAGTCTCACTTTTTTTTCTATGAGTCCATTTGATCAATGTCTTGGACTGGTGAAAACGATGTTGTAGCTATATTACCGACTGAGATGAATTATTTTGACATGGGCTGATAAGGAAATGTAACACCTGGTTATTATGTTTGTAGAATGATTTGCAAGGTTGCCCGGACACTATGCTGCCATATGAAGGATTTTTTTTCATTCTATGTTCACTTGCTATGTTTTTCTCCTGGCATAGAAGCTTTGATCTTGGGCGGGAGGTAGTAGTGAGCTTTTGTCAGATCAAACCAAGGCCAGTAGAAAAACATACACCTATGAGATTGTTGTTTGTAAATGAAACCATGTTAGCGCCCCAGGATTATCTTGCATCACCACACGTGATGTTGCTTAGTTCATATGAGATCAGTCTCTGTGATGAAGCTTTTGTCTTGCGGAGGTGTGTAATGAGTGATTGTCAGACCAAAAGCTATGGAGCTCCAGAATTATGCTCACATATAACAGCGAAAGTACACCATTATATTCCGTGGTACCACCGCATTCCAGGTTGACAAATAATTCCTCAGGTCGACCCAAGGGATCTGACCTGGCCCGCTAATGACGTGAGCCGGTGACTCAACCGCAATCGCCTAGCTAAGACATCTGGCCAGGACCACACCTGCACACAATTATCCAGATCAAACCAGTTTAGTGGTTAATTGGTAGAGTCAGGAAGTATGGCTACGACTTGCTATAAAGGCCCTACAGTCCAACCACGGCACCATTTCGGCATTCGAGATTCCATTCAATATTCCATACCCCTTTGGTCATACCTGATTCTCATTCTGGTTGCTGTCATCTCTCTCCCATCTGGCCGTCACTGGTTCACTAAGCAGAGTCAAGGCAGTCCCTCCCCAGGTCGGGAGGAGACCTCCCGACCAGACCCCAGCGTTAGCCTCATAGGAGGCAGCCCAGCCAGCACCTCATCAAGCCTACGTCAGGGTGGGGCCACGGAGTCTTGGTCAGAACGTCCTAGGGTGAGTTACCTACTGTGGAAGTGTATTCATTCAGGTGTGGTCTGAGAGTCAGTGTCAAGTAAACGGTAAAGCATAATGTGTTAGTACCCCGATATAATAGTGATATTAATGTGTCCGCGTCATTATGAATTAAGAATACCAAGAGGTGTTAACAAGTTGTCCTTTGCTAAAGTGATATATGTGTATTGGACATACGAGATAAGATGAAAGGTAGTGATCGCTGTGCAAATAACATCCAGGCCACGCTACCAAGTTTTACCCACATCTTCTACTTATACTTCCCACATAAGGATGTATGTAATTTCTTACGTATGAGTTTTGTCCCACACAGTGGTGTAATAGTGATGTGGTGAAGGATGCAGTGATGTAGTGATATAGTGGTATTGATGCAGGGAGTACTAGTGGAATGATGTTAGCGATGTAGTGATACAGTGATGTAGTGATGCAGTGTACAGTGATACAGTGGTGAAGTGATGCAGTGATGTAATAGTGCAGTGATGCAGTGATGTAGTGACACAGTAGTGATACAGTGGTGTAATAGTGCAGTGATGCAGTGATGTAGTGTTACAGTGGTGTGTGAGTAGTGATACAGTGATGTAGTGATGCAGTGGTGTAACAGTGATACAGTGGTGAAGTGATGCAGTGATGTAATAGTGCAGTGATGCAGTGATGTAGTGACACAGTAGTGTAGTGATACAGTGGTGTAATAGTGCAGTGATGCAGTGATGTAGTGTTACAGTGGTGTAGTAGTGTAGTGATACAGTAATGCAGTGATACAGTGGTGTAGTGATACAGTGGTGTAATGATAAAGTGCTGCAGTGATACAGTGGTGTAGTGATACAGTAGTGTAGTGATGCAGTGATATAGTGATACAGTGGTGCAATGATACAGTATTGTAGTGATACAGTGATATGGTGATACAGTGGTGTAATGATACAGTTGTGTAATTATACAGTGGTGTAATGATAGAGTGGTGTAATTATACAGTGGTGTAGTAGTCCAGTGATATATTGATACAGTGGTGTAGTAGTGTAGTGGTACAGTGATGCAGTGATACAGTGGTGTAGTGGTACAGTGGTGTAGTGATACAGTGGTGTAGTAGTGTAGTGGTATAGTGATGCAGTGATACAGTGGTGTAGTGGTACAGTGGTGTAGTGATACAGTGGTGTAGTGATACCATGGTGTATTGATACATTGGTGTAGTGATACAGTGGTGTAGTTGTATAATGGTACAGTGATGTAGTGATGCAGTGGTGTAGTGATACAGTGCTGTAGTGATAAAGTGGTGCAGCCACACAGTGATGTAGTGATACAGTAATGTAGTGATACATTGGTGTAGTGATACATTGGTGTAGTGATACAATGATGTAGTGATACATTGGTTTAGTGATACAGTGATGTAGTTTTACAGTAATTTAGTGATACAGTGATGTAGTGGTACATTGGTGTAGTGATACAGTGACGTAGTAATTCAGTGATGCAGTGATACAGTGATGGAGTGATACAATCACGTAGTGATACAGTGATGCAGTGATACAATGGTGTAATGATACAGTGGTGTAATGATACAATGTTGTAGTGATGCAGTGATTTAGTGATACAGAGATGTAATGATACAATGGTGTAATGATACAGTGATCTAGTGATACAATGTCGTAGTAATACAGTGATGCAGTGATGCAGTGGTGTAATGATACATTGATGTAGTGATGCAGTGATGCAGTGATTTAGTGACACAGAGATGTAATGATACAATGGTGTAATGATACATTGATGTAGTGATACAATGCCGTAGTGATGCAGTGATGCAGTGATACAGTGGTGTAATGAAATAGTGGTGTAATGATACAGTGGTGTAGTGATGCAGTGATGTAGTGATAAAGTGGTGTAGTGATACAATGATGTAGTGGTACAGTGATGTAGTGATACAGTTGTGTAATGATACAGTGGTGTAGTGATATAGTGGTGTAATGATACAGTGGTGTAATGATACTGTGATGTAGTAATGCAGTGATATAGTGATACAGTGATGTAGTGATACAATGATGTAGTGAAACAGTGGTGTAATGATACAGTGATGTAATGATAAGTGTGATGTAGGGATACAGTGGTGTAATTAAATAGTAGAGTAATGATACAGTGGTGTAGTGATGCAGCGATATAGTGATACAGTGATGTAGTGATACAATGATGTAGTGATACAGTGATGTAGTGATACAATGATGTAGTGATACAGTGATGTAGTGATACAGTGGTGTAATGAAATAGTGGAGAAATGATATATTCGTGTAACGATATAGTGATGTAATGATACAGTGATGTAGTGATACAGTGGTGTAGTGATACAGTGGTGTAGTGATACAGTGGTGTAGTGATACAGTGTTGCAGTAGTGCAGTGGTGTAGTGATACAGTGGTGTAGTGATATAGTGATGTTGTGATACAGTGGTGTAGTGATACAGTGGTGTAGTAGTGCAATGGTGTAGTGATATAGTGGTGTAGTAGTACAGTGTTGTAGTGATAAACAGGTGTAGTGATACAGTGGTGTAGTAGTCCAGTGATGTAGCGAAATAGTTATGTAGTGATACAGTGATGTAGTGATACATTGGTGTAGTAGTGCAATGATGTAGTGATACAGTGATGTAATGATATAGTGATGTGATACAGTGATGTAGTGAGGCAGTGATGTAGTGATACAGTGATGTAGTGATATAGTGGTGTAGTGTTACAGTGGTACAGGAATACAGTGTTGAAGTGATACAGTGGTGCAGTTATGCAGTGATATAGTGATACAGTGGTGTAGTGCCACAGTGGTACAGTGATACAGTGGTACAGTGATACAATGGTCTAGTGATTCAGTGTTGCAGTCATCTAGTGGTCCTTGGTATATAGTTTGAACACTATATGGGACCGTTATTAAAACAATAAGTTAATTATAATATTTGAAAGGATCATTTACAGTGCAGTAGATAATATATTTAAGGAGGATTAAATACAGTAGAATTCAACGACACAATAATGTGTTTTTTCACTAACAGGTAAGTAAATACAGTACAAATATAGGTTAATGCAAAATTAAACATTATAGTTGTTACAACAATACACTTGTGGGACGAGAAAATACACCTTGAATACAATGAAGATGCAATCTTGTATTCTATCTAACTACTCGGGCGTCCATTGAAATATGAATATGAAGTAATAAGTACGTACACAATTTAAAGTAAGTAGATAAGTACCCTTGGGGAAAGTCACTGTAGCCGCCATTTATTGGTCAAATTTTACGGTGTCGTTATAATTACTTTTAAGTAATATTCAGATGAGGGAATATTTATGTCTACTCCTTCATAGTGATGTTCAAGGTAATATTATTATGCCTAATGTTTGTTATGTGCATATATATTATCGGCAAATCGTTAACTTTAATAATGATAATACCGGTAATAATAATAATAATTATAATAATAATAATAATAATAATTATAATAATAATAATAATAATAATAATAATAATAATAATAATAATAATAATAATAATAATAATGATAATAATAATAATAATAATAATAATAATAATAATAATAATAATAATAATAATAATATCATTATTATTATTATTAATAAAATATAGGTAGCAACAATAACAATAATACTAACAATATTAATGACAAACCACATCAACCATAACACTAATGAGATACAAACAACAGATTATGATCTATGACCTGTAAACTCTCTCTCTCTCTTCTTGATTCATCCTTCTTTTTTCATTCTCCCTCCCTCATTCCCTCCATCTTCCATTCTTAAACCCTATCTCCCCATCCCCATCCCCAATCTCTCACTCACTCACTCCTTCACTCCTCCACTCCGTCAAGCCCCCCTCCTTCACTCCCCCACTCCCTTATTCCATCACTCCTTCATTCTCAACTCCATCAATACCTCACTACTTCACTGCCTCAATCCCTCATTCCTTCACTACCTCACTCTTTCCCTCCCAAAATATTGGAAATATCGAGCAGACATAATCAGATAATTCTGACTCTCTCCTCCTACAAGTCTGTAGAAGGAGAGGCTTCAACGGTGGCAGAATATCGGCTTCCAATATGTCTTGTTTATGCTGTCAGTCAGAGCTGCCTTGTCTACAGCAAACAGCAGCAACAGGAAGAGGTGGTGTTGAATATACAGATTGGCAGAAGGTGATATTCAAAACACACACACACACACACACACACACACACACACACACACACACACACACACACACACACACACACACACACAACATGCACAGGCACACACACACAACATGCACAGGCAACAAAAGGAGGGAAGGTACAATAGCAACATTGTGAGCTTCAGATAACAGGAGGGACACAGACATGGGACACTCGAGACGGGGGGATAGAGAGATGGAGGGAGATAGAGATGGGGAGGGTGGGGGGAGAGGAGATGGGTGGGAGAGAGGGATAGAGATGAGATAAAGATGAAAGACGAGAGAGAGAGAGAGAGAGGTAAAAGAGGAACGGAAAGACGGATAAAGATTCGGAAAGGAGATATAGAGAAACAGAGAGACAGACGAAGATGATGAAAAATATCCTTTATCTAGGACTTTTTGTCTAGATTCAGATTTATTATGAAGTGATATTTGGAAAAATATATTCATATAATTATACAACTTCAATATGCATACAGACACGCTTATGCATATATTTCCACTAATACTAATTTATATATATTACATGAGTAAAGGAAATCAACATAGTAATTAATAAGTCACGTTTACCAATAACTGATGACGATAATTAAGACGTAAGAAGCTGATTGATAACACCATCTTATCTCTTTTCGATAATACAGACTTTGGTAATAATAAATATTCAAAAAAGTTTATTACATTGGGCATTTTTCTTTGTCTCGTAATTTTTTCGATAATTCTAAAACGATTTAATTCGCAGTAATTCGTAATATATGAATAAATTTTCATAATGAGGATATTTCCTTGATTAATGGTATTAACAATAACTAGAAATTATTACGGAAAATTGAAAGGAATCATCAAGATCGAAAATTACCCTATTGTTATACTTTACGATAATTCAAAAATAATAATAGATATTAAAGAGATTATCAAGATTATATCATCATCACGATTAAAAAGTTTGGATAAATACGAATTATCAAAATGGTTGCACAATGCATATCTCACTTTAATATTTTCGGATAATTCACTACACAGTAATTAGGAAAAAATATTAAGGGATTATGACTATTAAAATCTTTCCTAATTTTGCACTTTCTCATTTAATCCCAAGTCTTCAATTAGGAATATTTCAGAGGATAATACTGTAATTATAAGACGCATATTAGAGGGGAATTCTGATGAAGGTATTTGTGGTGAGTCAGAGTATTTCATAATGTGGCTGGTTAATGGTCCTTAACCTAACCTAACCTAACTGGCTGACTGACTGGATGGCTGACTGCATGGCTGACTGGCTGGCAGAGTGGCTGGGTGACTGACTCTCAGGCTGACTGGCTGGCTGGCTGACTGACTGACTGGCCGGCTAACTGGCTGACTGGCTGGCTGGCTGACTGGTTGGCTGGCCGTGTGGCTGGCTGGCAGGATGACTGGCTAACCGGCTGGCTAGCTGTGTGGCTGGCTGGCAAGTTGACTAGCTGGTTGGTTGACCGGCTGACTGGCTGGCTGGCTGTGTGGTTGGCCGGCAAGTTGACTAGCTGGGTGGTTGATTGGTTGGCTGACTAGCAGGGTGGCTGGGTGGTTGACTGGCTTGGTAGCTGGCTGACTGGCTGGATGGATAGCTTGGTGGCTGGCAACCTAGTTGGGTGGATAGCTTGGTGGCTGGCAACCTAGTTGGGTGGATAGCTTGGTGGCTGGCAACCTAGTTGGGTGGTTGGATGACTGGCTCCACAATGATCCCGTGAGAAGAAACAAAACAATAAAGTACTGGAGAACATGAAGCGGCAAGTAAATCTGTCTTCTCTCTCTCTCTCTCTCTCTCTCTCTCTCTCTCTCTCTCTCTCTCTCTCTCTCTCTCTCCACCAACAGTTAATTAATGAGAGAGCAGCAATTACCATCTGAGCTTATGACAACCAAACCAGTTAAATACTTAGACTTACAGTAATACGTCTCTCTCTCTCTGTCTCCGTCTCTTTTACCACAAGAGAAAATATCCTTTTTATTTACCTGTTATACACCTGTGCTAATTAATCAAGGTAACTGCTCTCCTCCCACTCTGTTATGTAATATGAACTGTGTGTTTATATTTTATGTGTATGTTGAAGTACATTCATGGTTAGAAAAGAGATGGGTATTATTTGTCTTTGTGTGTGTGTGTGTGTGTGAAATAATAATAATAATAATAATAATAATAATAATAATAATAATAATAATAATAATAATAATAATAATAATAATAATAATAATAATAATAATAATAATAATAATAATAATAATAATTAACGGTTTATTAAGATAACAAGGCAGCCCGAAGGCTGAAAATATACAATGAACAGAGATGATAAGTTATACATGGTGAAATCAGGGAGTGGGTCACTTGATTGACGAAAGCTTCCAATACAAACACATAAGAAACATAGAGTCAACATATAGATTAATTTTAGATCTGGTACTGTGAGTGCTGGTATGTAGACATTCTTGTGACCTGATGTCGGTGCCAACAAAGTCCTTCCCAATGTCTTGATGGCCGATGTACCTGGCTGCTAAGCCGCTACCTCACTACAGCTGCAGATGTACCACGTGGTCCGGGTACATAAGAACATAAGAATGGAGGAAACTGCAGCGGGCCTATTGGCCCATACTGGAAAGTCCCATTTACACCCAACCCCTATTGCTCATATAAGCGTCCAACCCATGTTTGAAGCCATCCAGCGTATTTGAGTTAATGATGATATTTGGTATCTTGTTCCACTCATCCACTACTCCGTTACCAAACCAGTGTTTACCTATTTCGTGCCTAAATCTAAATTTGTCTAATTTGAAACATTGTTACGAGTTCGCTCCTGGTTGGATAGTTTGAGTACCTTTGTAATGTCCACTTTGTTTAACCCTGATTTCCATTGATACACCTCTATCATGTCGCCCCTCACTCTAGGTCTCTCGAGGGAGTGCAAATTAAGAAGCTTTAACCTGTCTCTGTATTCAAGATTCCTAATGCCCGGGATTAGTCTTGTCATTCTCCTCTGAATTCTTTCCAAGGATTCTATATCCATTCTGTAATACGGTGACCAGAACTGAACTGCGTAATCCAGGTGAGGTCTCACAAGCGCAAGATATTGTTTTAGGATGACCTCGCTAGTCATGTAACTAACACTTCTTTGTATGAACCCAAGTACTTTATTAGCCTTGTTTTGAGCAAATACACATTGTTTACTTGGCTTAAGTTCCTACTTATCATTACTCCTAAATCTCTCTCGCAGTCGGATTTCTCAAAGGCATCGTTGTTCATCTGGTAACTGGTTTCCCTGTTTACATCTCCTATACTGAGTACTTTACATTTGTCCACGTTGAATTTCATCTGCCATTTTTCAGACCATTCGAAATTTTTTTTTAGATCTTCCTGTATATTTGTGGAGTCCTCGTCAAATTTAATAACACGTACTATTTTAGTGTCATCAGCAAATTTACTTATGTTGCTGTCTATGCCGATATCTATGTCGTTTATGCATATAATAAATAATAATGGTCCAAGTTCTGAGCCTTGGGGAACTCCGCTAGTGACGTTGCTCCAGTGGGATTTAGTGCTCTGAATGCTCATTCGCTGTTTCCTGTTGTGTAACCACGCCCTAATCCATTTAAGGATATTACCTTTGATGCCATGTGCTTCGATCTTTCTAATTAGTCTTTCCTGGGGGACCCTGTCGAAGGCTTTGCTAAAGTCGAGATATACCACATCATAATTGTGCCCCTTGTCCACCGATTCGAAAACTGATGAAAAGAATGTTAATAGATTAGTTAGACATGAACGCCCTCTTGTGAAGCCATGCTGGGAATCATTGATCAAATGGTGCTTCTCCAGGTGATTTCGAATAGAGTTTGAAATCATTGCTTCCAGTAATTTGCATACTATTGATGTTAGACTGATTGGGCGGTAGTTAGAGGATTCTGATCTATCTCCCCTTCTTGAAAATCGCTATTATATTCGCTATCCTCCAGGATTCTGTTACTACACCTGTTTTTAAGGACATGGTAAACAACTGCTATGGGCATACTAAGCTCTTCCTTACATTCCTTTAATATCTCATCGGGACCAGGTGACTTATTAGGCTTTAGTTTGTCTATTTGCTTTCTAACATCATTACTAGTCACTACTATCTCGCTTAATTTGTTTTCTTCACTGTCTCTGAATAGAGTAGGTGCCATAGGTATCATGTTCAAATTTTCCGTGGTGAAAACCGTTGAAAAATAATTATTAAGATTATTGCTCATTTCTCCGTCGTTATCAGTTAGCTCGCCAGTATCTGACTGTATTGGTCCAATCTTATCTCGTGTTTTAGTTTGATACATTTGGTGGAATCCTTTGGAGTTTGTTCTCGCCTCTCTTGCTATCTTCAGTTCATTATTCTTCTTTGCTCTCCTTATATCGGTCTTAACCCTACCGGCCAATACCTTATAATAATCCCGGAGGTAAATTTTGCCACGATTTATCCTTCTACCTATAGCCTTCCTTTGGCCAATAATGTTCTTTAAATAATAATTTATCCATTTAGGGTCGTTGTTGTCTGACTGAGTTTTTTGTATGGTATGTTCTGCCTTTGTGCATTAAGTAACTCATTATTTAAATTGTCGTGGAACTCGGCAATCTCAGATCTCGTTATCAGGTCGGTGTCAACCGTCAGGTTCGTGGGTGGGGTGAGGTTGGAGTGAGTCAACCCCAGGCAGGATACCCCTTCCCTCAACTGCCTCTTCAAACTATCAAAGTTTGCCCTTCTGAAATCTGGGACTTTAGTAGAATTTTTCTTTCGTCTGCCCTGAAAATCTAACTGGAATCTTATTGCTTTGTGATTGCTGTTCACAAGTTCGTTCCCTACCTCGACATTGCTAATGAGGTTTTCTCTGTTCGACAGAACTAAATCGAGTATATTATTGCTCCGGGTGGGTTCGGTTATATGTTGACTTAGGAAACAGTCCTGGATCGTTTCGAGAAAAGCCTCTGATTCTGAGTTACCCTTAAGGTCAGTCCAATCTATTTGGCCAAGGTTAAAGTCGCCTACTATACAGACTTTGTTGTGTATGGAAGCCCTGCACATTTCATCCCAAATAAGTTGCTCATTAACTCTATCAAGATTGGCGGGGTCTATACATTACTCCTGTGATTAATTTTTCCCTACCGTCGATTAATTCTATCCAAATTGTTTCTGTATTCTGCTCAGTTTTTATTTCCCTTTTTATTTCACACTTCAGGTTATCCCTGTCATAGATTGCTACTCCTCTTCCTTTCCTGGTCTGCCCCATCCCCCCCCCCCTTCCCCCTTATGGAACAATTTGTATCCTGCAATTTGGTATGGAACAATTTGTATCCTGCAATTTGGTATTCGACAGGTAAGTCACGTGAGTCTAGGTAGATCCATGTTTCAGTGAATGCTATTATATCGATTTTTTCGGTACATACCAAGGCCCTAATTCCATCCATTTTGTTTCTCATACTTCTACTGTTCGCGAAGTAGACATTTAGGTTAGTCGTGTTCTGAGTCCTCCCTTTACCGCGTTTAGGTCTTAACTCCACGTCTAATTTAATTCTGTCATCATTCCTCACACTATTTCCCTGTAACCTTTCACTTTGTTTACCCGATCCCACTGCAGTCTCCTCCACCCCCGTGCCCATATGTTCCCCTAGTAGTTTAACGACTTCGATATCTTTTGAACTGCCCCCTCTAGAGACCCGGCCATGGTTGCAACCCCATCCCGAGACAGGTCGTCCAGCTCACACAGGGTGTTGGAGATGGTTCTTGTTCCTCATATGATGTAGTTAGGAATTCACAGTTCCTCACCTGGGTGGAGTAGGGAGTCCTCACTTCTCTCCTGATGTAGTTTAGAGCCTTTCTTGGCTTCTCATCCATTGTTGGTGGTGGTGAGTGAGCGGACCCTGGGTGTGTCAGGTCCGCGTCAAGTCAACTCTAACAGTTGTTTCTTTCTTTCCAGTTGAAATTGTCACTTTTGTTTATCACTTGTGGGAGGATGCTGATAAATCCAGATGGGAGGAGGAGATGGGGAAGGGGAGGGCCCGATAGACCGGGCTGGCAGCTGTCTCCATCGTAAAGAGACCACGGCAGCGTCAGCGGACAGCGCCGACTACACACGTCTTTACCCTATGAAGGCTGAAGGAAGTGTGTGTGTGTGTGTGTGTGTGTGTGTGTGTGTGTGTGTGTGTGTAAGCATATATTTGTTAAGCTGAGTTTAAAGAAAAAATAGCTTTAACATATCACATATTACAATTAAACACATAATCAATGTAAACAATAAAAAATCATAAAAAGGAAAACACTAAAGAAAACACACACATTAAAACCAAACAAAAGAACTTCACCCATTGTAGCAATAACCTCCCAGCCAGTCAGAGCTTCAAGACTCAGCTTGACCAAAAAAGAAAAGAAAAAGGAATCCATATTTTTTAGCTTATATTTTTTGTACAAAAGACTGCTGTGTTGAACTCTTTTTAGCTTACAGACTCAGCACAAAAGCCGCAAGCTGTTGAGATAACAAAGAACAAAACGCCCTGATAGACGAACAAACTGAAACCACCACTTCAAAGAGAAAAAAAAAATGACACGTCGAAACAAAGGATTCTGAACCCTCCCTCCCTCCTAAAGTTAGCAGTAAACACCGTCACACAGGGAATTGTTTCAAAAGCTTTGAAAAAAAAAGACCTGAATTACGAGACGTTCCCGACGAAGAAATGTCTCGCTGAGGCAGAACCGAAAAAGGAGAGAGACTATTGGCTACCCAGAAACTGAAGTGCAGCCAATCAGGAACCCCCTTGGTCTCTTTGGTATGAGAGGGTAAAAATAATGTTGGGTCAGACGGAGTTGAAACAAGGAAAAAATTATATCTGGTCTTTGCTTCTGAAGGATACATGGTAACCAGGGCAAGTATGTCAAGGATAGTGTACAGTTCATACATACATACATACATACATGCATACATACATACATACAATCATACATACATACATACATACATACATACATACATACATACATACATACATACATACATACATACATACATGCAGTACATACATACATACATACATACATACAATCATACATACATACATACATACATACATACATACATACATACATACATACATACATACATGCATACATACACACATAAAGAAAAAATGGAACGATTGGAAACAGATGCTATTCAGAAACACATGAAAGTTAAAAGACTTAAAAGTTCTCCGATAAACATGAGTGAGAAAGAGAAAGAAAGTTAGAAAGAGTAGAAGAGAAAGGGAGAGAGAAAACAGAATAAAAATGAAGTACAGAGAGAGAGAGAGAGAGTTAGGAGAAAGGTAAGAAAAAGAAAGGAGGGAGAAACAGAGACATAGAGAGATAAGGGGTAAAAATACACACACACACACACACACACACATATATATATATATATATATATATATATATATATATATATATATATATATATATATATATATATATATATATATATATATATATATATATATATATATATATATACATAATCAGTCAGCATCTTTTCTGCCCCCTCCAAAAAATAATAATCCTTTACTCCCTCATATTTCATTCTTGTTGATTAGAATCCAGGGTAAAATATTCCTCACTTTACAGTCACCTCTCTTTATATTTTCTCTTCAATCAGGATTCACTATAGTCCAATCTCTCCTACTTTCTGTATTCGCTTTGGTCAGGGATTATTTAAAAAAATACAAGCTGCTTAACTAATTCTGACCTAACCTAACCTAGCCTAACCTTACCTAACTAATCAGCGTACATCATGCCCGGAATCAAGAACGGGGGTGGGTGAGTTGGTCTGTCATATCACAAGATAATATCAAACACACACACACACACACACATATATTTCTTGTATATTATTTGTAAATCAAGTGACCCATTCCCCAAATATGTAACTGTATGTTTTCAGCCTTCCGGCTGCCATGCTCTTTCAATAAACCGTTAATTATTATTATTATTATTATTATTATTATTATTATCATTATTATTACACAAACACACAGACACACACACACAGACACACACACACACACACACGCACCTTGACGTGGCACGGAAAGGGGGAGAAAGGAAGCGGAGGAAGGGTAAGGGAGGGAGAGGCAGGCAGGAAGGGAAAGGAGGAGAGGGAGGAACAGGGGGGAAGTAGGAGCTGGAGGAAAGAGAGGGAGAGGAGGGAGGCAGAGTGAGCGATACATTCTGATTAATCACACAGGTATTTTCCCTTTAGTGTTATAAATACTGGTTTATTAATTCCCAGTTACTCTATTTAACTACTTATCGTGTCATTGGTAGTTACGCGTCGTTACTGTTTTAAAAGTAGACAGTCAAAATGTTTGATGGTGATAGTACATTATTGTGTATCACCCATATATTATTGAACTTGTATAATGTTCACTTATATATATATATATATATATATATATATATATATATATATATATATATATATATATATATATATATATATATATATATATATATATTTATAATACTACAAATCGCGTAGTTATATAGGTATATGTTAGATTACTACTGAATATTCATGTATTTTACGACATGAGGGAAATACTGATATATATATATATATATATATATATATATATATATATATATATATATATATATATATATATATATATATATATATATATATATATATATATATATATATATATATATATATATATATACTGTATATGTGTGTGTGTGTGTGTGTGTGTGTGTGTGTGTTCACAATTTCACTGCTATTTCCTGCAATGTTGCTTTAATGAAACTCGTCCTGGTAATATTTCCAACGGGACCTCCATAAAGGTTTTCAGTGGGTTTTCCAGTATGTGTTCCAGCGTAACTTCCATCATCGGTTTCCACGGGCTTCCAGTAGTGGTTCCAAGCTTCAAACAGAAATTTCAGGCTTCATGCAGGGTTTCCAGTGGACAAGGTCTTTATAAAAAGCTGGAAGGCTGTGATGTTTATTGGGATCAACGTTTTAGTATCACCTGACACAGCGAACTACGTTTTATTTTTTATAATTTTCTTCGGATTTCTCCCACGGCAGAGACAAAAGAGAGAAAGAAGGGGAAAGACTGTTTCTTCTCTCTCTCTGTCTTCTATTTCTCAATGTTTTTTATATTTTATATTATTTTCTTCCTGTTTATTTATTCTCTTTGATTATGTATGGGTTTTTCAGTCTCCCTTTTTGTCATTTATAACGTCTTGCTTTCAGTGTTCTTTACTCTTGCTCGTTGTCTCTCATTTATCTTTTATTTCCTTTTTCCAAATTTGTTATCTAACTATCTATCTATCTATCAATCTATCTATCCTATTATTTATGTTTTTCTCTCTCTGAGTCTTTCTATCTGCGTATTTGTCTGTCATCTCTCTCTCTCTCTCCTAATATCTACCTATCTATTCTTCCTATTTTCTCTCTTTACCACCTTATCCTGTACCTGTACCTTGTGAAGATCAATAGACAGATATCTGGTTTGGTTTGGTCGGCCTGTGGTCAGGTAACGTCTTCCCCACTCACCAGGCAGTCACCCCCCTAGCCGTTACCCTAAGCAGTCACCCCTAGCAGTCACCCCCAGCAGTCACCCCCCAGTCATCACCCACCAGCAGTCATCCCGCTAGCAGTCACCCACCTCGCCGTCACCTCCTAGCCGTCACCCCCAGCAGTCACCCCTCGAGTCGTGACTCCACCTCCGTCACTCCTCCTCAGTCATTCCATGACTTTTGAAAGCGATGTCCTTTGGTCCCCTGTCCATGGGAAATTACATGTCCTTGACTGCTTATTCCATGGCCTAGATTTTCCCTAAAGTGGGGGAGGGGATGGGGGGATGCGGAAGGAGGGAAGGGAAATGTGGTTGGGGGAACACCTTTCCATCCAGGTATTACAGTTAATTACAGTAGTTGAAATACTGATGATGTGTGATACATCGCTCACGAAGAAGACATTTCCTGTACTTGAATACATCTGGTCGAGATTTTCCTAATGATGCATTTAGCTTTCACTTTCACTTTATCTTATAATTTTACTTGCACTCTTACTTTCACTTTTACTTTAAATTTCACTTTAATTCATTCTTTTACTTGCACTTTGACTTTCACTTTTATTATCATTTTAACTTACACTTTCACTTTTACTATCACTTTCACTTTCAACAAATGCTCCCAATTACAGTAAGTTAAACTCTTAGTTTCCATGAAGATATAAAATTTAAAATGCACGAGATATTTTCTGCCTTAGAAATAATATCTTGGATTAAAATTTGCCACCTTGTCAATTATAACTGAAGAAGAAATTATCATTTTATAGTTAAGACTCTCACATATAGATTAAACCCCTCGCTAATGGTTAACATAGGGGTCTATTAGGGCTGGAGCCTACTAGGATTGAGGCCTAGTATAGTTGGGATTTATTAGTACTGGGGAATATTAGGACCGGGGCCTATTAGGAATGAGGACTATTACGTCTGAGGCCTGTTAGGTTTGCGGCCTGCTATGATCAATGTCTTTTAGGAATGGAGCCTATTAGGACTATGGCCTATTAGAACTGGAGGCTATTAAGACTAAGACCTAATTGGACAGGAGCTTGTAAGGATTGAGGCCTATTAGTACTAGAGCCTACTGGGACTGAAGCCTATTAGCTCGGAGTACATTTGGTGAATAAGCGCTTAATAAGACATAAGATTCGATAATCCTATTGATTAGATGTCTACCTTGTGGTCAAATCCTGAAGACGCTATTTTTGTGTCGAGTTGTTATGTGATGTGATGGAAGAGGAAAATTCGAAAATGATGAAGGAGGAGGAGGACAGGTAATTTGCCTTCTTTATCAGATGATGTTCTTTAGATGTCGTCTCTCTATCTCTTTCTTTGTCTCTCTCTGTCTTTCCCACCATCTTTCTTTCTCTTCCTCTCTTTGTCTTTTCCTCTGCCTGTTCTTTAACACCTCTTAATAACACAATCTCCCAAATGATCCAAGCATAACGTTCATAACTCACTGTACCCACCAGCTAACGACGCCTTCAGAATGCATCAGTGAGAGAGCTTATTTCAGCTAACTTCCACAGCTACTGAAACCAGATCTGGGACATTTCAGTAGCTTTAGCACCAAGCTAATTACCCACTTAGCTGTTGTAATTCACTTAGAGAAAACCTGTCAAACATTGTACGCTTCATATACATTACAGCATGGAATGTGGCCAGTGTATTGTGCTGTTTTGTGGTTAGGTTAGGTAAGGTTACGTTATATTACGTTAAGTTTAGATATAATTGAAGTGGGTGATGTTAAGTGACAAGTTACGTTAAAAAAATCACCACTCACTCGTTGTATATAATATACAGTATACTACCTTCTGCAGATTATACCCCATACCATTAAAACACATCACAGTAAATACGTTCGCTAGGTGCCCTTCAAGATATTTAAAGACCTCGATGGCCGAACCTATCATAAGTTTCATCACAATTCACTAATTCTACTTTGTCATTTTTTAGATTCATGGTGATTCCAGTTTCAGCAATGATGTTGAAATTACCACTGTGTTTCTCTCTCTTTCACTCGCTCCTCCACTCAGTTGAAAAAAAAATTCTCCTAGTAATAGCAACAGATACCTATGTTATAAACACGTTGACAAACTTGGAGTTATTGCTCGTATATACATACATACTTACCTTATGAAATTCACAGTTGGCTGAACGGAAGTGCATATTGTGTTTTGGAGATTTGTTATTTAATACGTTTATTCTGAGACGTTGGTAATGTGCGTTATATACTGTGAGACTCTGTTTATACATCTTATTATTACTTAAATTCTTATGTTACGTTTGTGTACTTTAATTACTTTAAATACTCTGGTTACTTATGCATATTTATATTACTTATATAGAGAAAGAAAGCTCAGTCTCTCAATTGGCTCATATGTGATGTTAACACTTGATTCTATTCTCTATAAGATTATTATTATTATCCGTTGCTTTAAGTTTGGTGTCCTTTGTCTGAATATGTACTCGTATGATAATTAGTGAAAAGAGTCGTGGATTTACAGTGAATGTGTATTCCGGAAGCGTAAATTCTTTTGTGACTTCAACGGTAAATATTTTTTATTTCAAACATTTCCTACAAATATCTTGAAAGTTAATGTTTTTATGCAGTTATATCTTTACATACGTTACATTCGATATTAAGAGGACCAGAACTGGGTATCCTTAACAATTATATGTAAATATAATTGAGATATATCAATATCAATCGATGATTTTGCATTAGCCAAAGTGGGGGGGGGGGGCTTCTAAGCCTAGTACCGTCACCCCCCCAAAAAAAGAACAAAGAAACAACGATACAGTAGGAGGGCCTAGGGTCGTCCATCCTCGAATACGAAGGGCAACCATGATTATGGTATACTTTTGAACAATAAAGCTTTTCTTTTGGCAGAAGCAGCATTACGTCACATTTTACAACAAATAATATATTTTACAACTCTTCAGTACATTTTGCATCACCAGAATAATAGTTTCACAAATTACCTGCAAGCTCTCTCAGGTCTTATCATGAAACATTTTCCCCCTCTCTCTCAAATACAGCGGCCAGTTTATACCCAACAATAAAACAGGAAATCATTGTTGCACGTCAAACACCATTGTGAGGGAGGGCAGCTGGCAAGAGAACCGACGAACATGCACACATACACCAAGTGATTCATATACTCAGATCTTCCCACAGTGACAGTTCTCTTTGTGTTCGCTGGTATATTCTTAACAGTCTTTTGTATTCTTTGTTAAATTAAGTCTTAATGTTTGTGGTATCAAGTTGAGGTTTCATAGAGAGATTAGGAGTAGGATTCAATTGTTCAAGTCTTATTGTTCGTGGTATTGAAGTTTCATACAGGGGTTAGGAGTAGGATTCGATTATTTAAGTCTTAAGAACATAAGAACATAAGAATGGAGGAAACTGCAGCGGACACATTGACTCATACTGGGCAGTCCCGTTTATATCCAACCCCTATTGCTCATATAAGCATCCAACCTATGTTTGAAGCTATCCAGCGTATTCGAGTTAATGATGGTGTTTGGTAACTTGTTCCATTTATTCACTACTCTGTTTCCAAACAAGTGTTTACCTATTTCACGCCGAAATCGAAATTTGTCTAATTTAAAACCATTATTACGAGTTCGCTCCTGGTTGGATAGTTTGAGTACCTTTGTAATGTCCCCTTTGTTTAACCCTGACTTCCATTTATACACCTCTATCATGTCGCCCCTCACTCTACGTCTCTCGAGGGAGTGCAAATTTAGATGCTTTAACCTGTCTCTGTACTCAAGGTTCCTAATGCCCGGGATTAGTCTTGTCATTCTCCTCTGGATTCTTTCCAAGGATTCTATATCCATTCTGTAATACGGTGACCAGAACTGAACTGCCTAATCCAGGTGAGGTCTCACAAGCGCTAGATATAATTTTAAGATGGCCTCGCTAGTCATGTAACTAACACTCCTTTGTATGAACCCAAGTACTTTATTAGCCTTGTTAAGAGCAAAAACACATTGTTTACTTGGCTTAAGATTCCTACTTATCATTACTCCTAATCTCTCTTGCAGTCGGATTCCACAATGACATCGTTGTTCATCTGGTAACTGGTTCCCTGTTTACATCTCCTATACTGAGTACTTTAAATTTGTCCACAGTGGATTTCATCTGCCATTTTTCCGACCATTCGAAAAATTTGTTTAGATCTTCCTGTAGTTTTGCAGAGTCCTCGTCAGATTTAATAACACGTCCTATTTTAGTGTCATCAGCAAATTTACTTATGTTGCTGTCTATGCCGATATCTATGTCGTTTATGTATGTAATAAATAATAATGGTCTAAGTACTGAGCCTTGGGGAACTCCACTAGTGACGTTGCTCCAATGCGATTTAGTGCCGTTTAAGCTCACCCGCTGTTTCCTGTCCCGTAACCACGCCCTAATCCATTTAAGGATATTACCTTTGATGCCATGCGCTTCTACCTTTCTAATTATTCTTCCGTGGGGGACTCTGTCAAAGGCTTTGCTAAAGTCGAGATATACCACATCATAATTGTGCCCCTTGTCCACCAATTCGAAAACTAATGAAAAGAATGTTAATAGATTAGTTAGACATGAACGCCCGCTTGTGAAGCCATGTTGGGAATCATTGATCAACTTGTGCTTCTCCAGGTGGTTTCAAATAGAGTTTGAAATGATTGATTCTAGTAATTTGCCTACTATTGATGTTAGGCTGATTGGGCGGTAGTTAGAGGAAAGTGATCTATCCCCCTTCTTGAAAATCGGTATCACATTCGCTATCCTCCAGGATTCTGTTAATACACCTGTTTTTAGTGACATGTTAAACAACTTTGCTAAGGGCATATTAAGCTCTTCCTTACATTCCTTTATTACTCTGGCAAATATCTCATCGGGACCAGGTGACTTATTAGGCTTCAGTTTGTCTATTTGCTTATTAACATCGTTACTAGTCACTACTATCTCGCTTAATTTGTTTTTTTCACTATCTCTGAATAGAGTCGGTGCCTCGGGTATCATGTTTAAATTTTCGGTGGTGAAAACTGTTGAAAAATAATTATTCAGATTATTGCTCATTTCTCCGTTATTATAAGTTAGCTCGCCGGTATCTGAACGTATTGGTCCAATCTTATCTCGTGTTTTAGTTTGATACATTTGGTAGAATCATTTGGGGTTTGTCTTCACCTCCCTTGCTATCTTCAGTTCATTATTTCTCTTTGCTTTTCTTATCTCGGTCTTAACCCTACCGGCCAATATCTTATAATACTCCCGGAGGTAAATTTCACCACGAATTATCCTTCTACCTATAGCCTTCCTTTGGCCAATAATGTTCTTTAAATAATTATTTATGCATTTAGGGTCGTTGTTGTCTGATCTGAATTTTTTGTATGGTATGTTCTGCCTTTGTGCATTAAGTAACTCATTATTTAAATTGTTGTGGAACTCGGCAATCAAAGATTTCGTTATCAGTTCGGTGTCATCTGTCAGGTTCACGCCCAAGCGCAACACCCCCTCTCTCAGCTGCCTCTTTAAACTGTCAAAGTTTGCCCTTCTAAAACATGGGACTTTAATGGAATTTTCCTTACGTCTGACCTGAAAATCTAACTGGAATCTAATTTCTTTGTGATCGCTGTTTGCATGTTCGTTCCCTACCTGGACATTGCAAATGAGGTTTTCTCTGTTCGACAGACCTAAATCGAATATATTATTACCCCGGGTGGGTTCGGTTATATGTTGACTTAGGAAACAGTCCTGGAGCGTTTCGAGGAAATCCTCTGATACTGAGTTACCCATAAGGTCAGTCCAATCTATTTGGCCAAGGTTAAAATCGCCTACTATACAGACTTTGTTGTGTATGGAAGCCCTGCGCATTTCATCCCAGATAGGTCGCTCATTAACTGTATCAAGATTGGGAGGTCTATATATTACTCCTATGATTAATTTTTCCCTACCGTCGATTACTTCTATCCAAATTGTTTCTGTATTTTGCTCAGTTTTTATTGCCTTACTTATTTCACACTTCAGATTATCCCTGACATAGATTGCCTCTCCGCCTCCTAGGTTGATCCATGTTTCAGTAAATGCTATTATATCAATTTTTTCGGTACATTCTAAGGCCCTAATATCATCCATTTTGTTTCTCATACTTCTACTGTTCGCGTAGTAGACATTTAAGTTTGTCGTGTTCTGAGTCCTCCCTTTACCGCGTTTAGATTTAAACTCCCTGTCTAATTTAGTTTTGTCATCATTCCTAACACTATTTCCCTGTAATCTTTCACTTTGTTTACCCGCTCCCACTGCAGTCTCCTCCACCCCTGTGCCCATATGTTCCCCTAGCAGTTTAAAGACTTCCATATCTTTTGAACTGCCCCCTCTAGAGACCCAGCCAGGGTTGCCACCCCATCCTGTGACAGGTGTACCCCACCCCTAGCATAAACAGTCCCTTCTGCCGTAGAAGTTGTCCCAGTTGTCAATGAATGGGACTGATATTGACTTGCAATATCCGTCAAGATGGCCATTGACACCAACTGCCTTTAACAACCATTCATTGCTAACACTCCTTCTAGGCAGGACACCACATATGATAGGGATCCCTCCCTTAGTCCTAATACGATCTATAGCTGTCTTGAACTTATCAAGAAGCTCTTCACTCCTACACCGGCCAATATCATTGCCTCCTGCTCTGAGGCAGATAATGGGTTTGTTCCCATTACCAGATAAGATATTGTCCATCCTGTCAACTATATCCCCCACCACAGCCCCTGGCAAACACACCCTCATCCTATGTTTATTTTTCCCACAAAAGGCTCTGTCCAAGTACCTTACCTGTGAGTCACCTACAATTAAAGTTTTTATACCTTCCTTGTCAGCCCTGTCCCTGACTGTACTAACGTCCAATTCGTCGATCATGGGACTGAAAGAGTTGGTACACTTAGCTGTTGTTGTCGTATCCTTGGTGTGTTTCTTCATCGCCAGTTTGGTCGTCCCTCTCCTCATAACCTTCCATTCCCCTGAGTTTTCGTCATTCACCGGCTTTCCTTGTCTCGTTTCTTCCTTCATCCTTGCTACCTCTTTCTTTAATGTCAATTTTTCTTCCTCTAACCACCTAGAGCTCAGATGCTCAGCACACGTACACACATGAGGTTTTAAATAGTGTACTGTTATTGCTTATGGGATTTACGTTGAACTTCGCACGGGGGTCAAGTATGAGCTTCAGTTACTTAACTCTTATGATATCTGTTGAGGTTTTATTCTCTAAAGTTTTCTAAACCCTACTTCCTCCCCACCGACAGTTCGGACGTTCGACAAACACACACACACACACACTCTCTCCACCGAAGGGTCAAGACGTACCTGACGCTCCTCTGGGAGAGGCCAGGTCAACTGTTAAGTTGGCCCATACCAACTCCCTCCCCTGAACCCTCCTCCCCACCGGAATATCAACAAGTTTTCGCCAGAAGATACAATTTCATTTAGGAAAGGAATGGAACCAGTGTTGAACACAGGTGAACAGTGCTTAAGTCAGTGAGATCAACTCAACAGTAACAGCCGAGTCATACCCAAGTTAACCTTCACACAGTGAGGTCTCAGGTACCCAGTGATAACTGCCCGTGAGACCCAACAACAACCAGCGATGTGTTAATCCGTCTACGATAGGAAAGCCTGGGACCACACCTCACTCATATAACATCATCTGTGAGGGAATTACTACACCACGTCAGGTCGCTCATAACACCATCTGTGAGGGAATTACTACCCCACGTGAGGTCGCTCATAACACCATCTGCGAGGGAATTACTACTCCACATCAGGCCCCTCATAACACCATCTGTGAGGGAATTCGTACACCACGTGATGGCCCTCATAACACCATCTGTGAGAATATTACTACCCCACGTGAGGTCCCACATAACACCATCTGTGAGGGAATTACTACACCACGTCAGGCCCCTCAAAACACCAATAGTGAGGGAATTACTACACCACGTGAGGTCCCTCATAGCACCATCTGTGAGAGAATTACTATACCACGTGATGCCCCTCATAGCACCATCTGTGAGGGAATTACTACACCACGTCAGGTCCCTCATAACACCATCTGTGAGGGAATTACTACAACACGTCAGGTCCCTCATAACACCATCTGTGAGGGAACTACTACACCACATGCGGTCCCTCCTAACACCATCTGGGAAGGAGTTACTACACTACGTGTTTGCTGTTCAACACCTACATTAATCTGTATGTTCTCTGTATGTTCCTTTACCATTCTCTAATGAAGGCTTTTGTTAAACCACCAATGTATGTAATAAGTCATTTATGTCCAATGTATATTTTCAGCATTCGGGCTGCAGAACTTTTTCAATAAACCGTTAATTATTATTTAATTATTTATTATTATATACACACACACACAACTGTATATATATATTTATATATATATATATATATATATATATATATATATATATATATATATATATATATATATATATATATATATATATATATATATATATATATATATATATATATATATATATATATATATATATATATATATATATATATATATATATCACATGTAAATCAAATGAAAACGTGGATAAGATAAATCTTGATAAATCACACGAAAATGGGAACAACGAGCACCTTAGCTTTCGTCTTTCATCACATCTTCAGAGGCAACTAAGGTGCTCTGTTGTTCCTATTTTCCCGTGTGATTTTATAATATATATATATATATATATATATATATATATATATATATATATATATATATATATATATATATATATATATATATATATATATATATATGACCACCCGTTTTCGCTTCTGATTCCTCAGCTCTTGGCAGGAGCAACTGTGAGACGGACCTCCTCGTTATGGAAGCCTTGCATCAGTATAAAGTAAAGCCATCCATTTGTAATTTGGCTTCTTGTGAATTGTTGTGTTTTTCACACTAAGGCTCGTCTAAATTAAGGTAATACCCCCTGTATATTTTAGTTTTTCCTTCTGATTTTAGTTTTGTACATAGGTTTCTCGTCATTTTTATCGGTTTTAAATTATAATACTCTTTTTTTTGCGGAAGGTAAATTTTGGTATAATGTTACGTGTTTATTGTATATCACCTGTATTTTTTTAAACTTTCTAAAACGCTTTGTTTTCTCGGCTCTGATGATGGAAAATGATTTTTCGAAACGTTAGTGATTTAAGAAGCCCAACTTAGTCAAGATGTTTGTGTTTTCCTTGGTTCTCCTCTTCGTTTTATACACTTCTAAGCTGTTGTTCCTAACATGAACGAACAGTGCACTACTTTCAGATGCTGTTCTAATATTGTACTTGTGTCACAGAAAGACTTCTGCATGAAGCAAGTTTGATTAGGGAATTAAATTCTATAAACTTTAGTGATGGTCAGTACAAAACTGATATGTTACACAAATTTATTTGTCAGTTGCCCAAGGTTAAAAATGCTTTGAAAGCATTCGAGTTAGATGTATAGGATAGATGATTAGTGGGTCCCATATTTTTGACATGGTTTAACGTGACTAGTTACATCGCCCTTTCTTTTAAGCTCCTTTGTGTGTATGTGTGGTGTTGGTGTGCGGATTAGTGGATGTTGTATTTATGACCTGATCTCATGTTTAGTAAGGTCACCCTGTGTACTTAAGCCCCTCTCGGTCCTTGTAATTCAGTTGCCTCTGAAGATGTCTTGAATAAAGACGAAAGCTAAGGTGCTCCGTTGTTTCCCTTTTCCCGTGTGATTTTATCAAGATATATATATATATATATATATATATATATATATATATATATATATATATATATATATATATATATATATATATATATATATATATATATATATATATATATATATATATATATATATATAATATATATATATATATATATATATATATATATATATATATATATATATATATATATATATATATATATATGTCAGCGGGAGAGAGAAGGGAAGCCGGAAGTTGCAGAACGGAAATGCTGTTTTAAGCATGTTGCAGGTGTGAGATGCAGTAATTAGAACAGGTCTTCTCTAGGGGAGGCGTATGCATACTTTTTCTCAGCACAGTGCTGTAATATTCAGAAATTTCGGTATGATATTTAGAGACGTTAGTACGTAAATAACCGATATGTTAATACGCTGAGTCATCCAAAACCTACGTGACAGGTTGACTGAGTGAGGGTGGCGCCGGCACCCAGACGTAGGGAGCGCATCTGGAACTATGCCTATACAATATTAAATGTACTCTAGCGAATTAATATGGACGCAAATCATGAAATTAAGTGACATTTATCAAATTTAAAATTATAATAGATCGTTTCTCAGTCTAAACTTGTTACGTGTGACCCAACGAAGCTATTAGTTATGCGGGAAAATATGTCACTAGGCCCAAGCTAACGCCTTGGGGAGACAGGCTGGATGGTCCCCAGTCAAGCTAAAGCGATCGGACAGACAGGACGTGTCTGCGGGTCCTTCCAAGAAAAACGATCATGTGGTCTGGTCTCCTTGTACATGCCATTCAGTTTGCAAGTAAGTTTTATTCGATCTCAGACAGGGTTTAGATAGGGCAGAAGTTAACAATAGCTAACAGAGAGTTTATTGCAGGGCTTCTGAAGAACCCACTCTATTGCTGATTGACGATTGCCGATTGCCAAATGACAATTGATGGGATTGAAGTGGTTTGAGCGGGGTGGAACGACCGGAGCAGCTTTGTCACTGGTTAGCAAGGTTTTAGCTGAGACCTCCCGAGTGAACGAGTGCCCCAGACAACTAAACTACGTGGGACTAGCATCAGCATTGGTTGATCAGTTCTCCCTACTTGGGTTCACAACACCACATGTCTTCTGTCAGTTAGAACTAGTATCTACCAGACAGGAAAATAGAATCCTTCCCTCAGCTGGACAGAGTTCATCGGCTGACAGTCGCTCTCTTCCGGTTTTTGGATGTACTCACTGTATGCTGAGGCAGTCTGAGTGAATGAACGGTCACACACTGAGACCAGGAGTCTAGTGAGTACTTACAGACAGTTTATCTCCCCAGTATGGATGTGCTCTGAGCATATGTGTGATCCATGTTACGGGAATGGTGGTAAGGTGTGTTTAGTATCAACCAAGTCCAGGTGTGGAAACAGCGCTCTTCATGGTTGATTTTCACACGTGAGACATAAAAATTCCTATCCAAAGTTGTGAAGGGCTTGTTAGTGCCTTCAAAACACGGGTGCATTCGGAACCTATGTGTGAGATTAAGAAGCATGTTTTACGGATATTGGTGGAGAAAAACATTCATGACTCCTGAGATCTAGAGAAAGTACTGACAAAAACCGCGGAGCACCCGCCTGCCTGGTGGGTCATGAGTGATTTTCTCGTGTTTCTTGCAAATGCTGGCCTCCTTGACAGGCTAGTAGTTACACCTTTCGGGTTATTGGGCAGTTAGGATTGTAGTAGTTGTGGGTCATCCCAGACAGGCTATGATTGATCCATGTGTGTAGGTTATATTTCTTAATATTTTTTACAACATTTCTCAGTAACTGATATTATTTTGTTGAATGCCCTTAAGGTATGTTCATGTGTGGAGTTAACAGTTCTTAATAATTTTGATACTATTTCTCAGTGACTGATATTATCCTGTTGAATGCCCTTAAGGCCTGTTCATGTGTGTAGGTAACATTTCCTAATATTTTGATACTATTTCTCAGTGACTTATATTATCTTGTTGGGTATAGTTAATATTCCTTAATATTTTTGATACTATTGTTTTCTAATGTTTATGTGTCACTAATGGATGTGAGATAATGAGAAATTGTTTTAGATGAGCTCCTCATTCTGGTGTAAGTAGCACTGTTACCTTAGTAGTTTCTCATAAGGCATTTAATATTTCTACCTATTTTTGCTATCATGTACAACGTTTGTTCCCCAGTGTTGTGTTTTAAGCCAGGCTAAGAGGTGCGCAAATGTTGGTGTACCATTATTGATTGTGGTTGTAGTGTTGGAGGGAATAGAAGTGTCAAAGTTTACAGTGCGCCTCATTCACCCCAATCACAGGTGCTATCTTTCCACGGGTCACGGAGAATATTTTTAATATTAAGTGTGTTTGTGCTGGTTCGGGTTTTTCTCAAGGGGCGCTTCCACTGCATTACCATCCACTATAATCAAAACCCCAAATATTTTTAATATTAAGTGTGTTTGTGCTGGTTCGGGTTTTTCTCAAGGGGCGCTTCCACTGCATTACCATCCACTATAATCAAAACCCCAACTATTTTCATAGTGAGAGAATTCTGACCGGTTACAAATATATATGAAATTTTCAACAGATAGTGTACAACAACTGATAGATCCATCAATTACTAACATAACAAAGGCCAGATGGCCACTGGAGTTTTTAGTGCACTAATTATCAATCAATTTATACGTCAGAAAAAAAATCGAGAAACAATGTAATGCTTTTACGAGGAACAGGTGATTGATGGGTTGCAATAACGTTTAGTTTGATTTGTTGGAGGAAATAACTACAAATGTGTATTTAAATTTCCATCACATAGCTTTCACTATTCTGTGGGTTTTCTGAACTGTTTGGATATTGGCTCGATACTCTATGCTTCAGGGGAGGATATTCCACACAGGTAATTATTGCATGATGTGGCGCCACTAGTTTGCAAATTAAGAAAAATGTTGCACTGTCAGGTACAGAGAACAGTAAAATCTTCTTGTAGTATTTTTTCGCGTGTTTGAGACTTAATGAAATAGAAGCAAGTAATTTAAATCCTGGTTCATGGGGTCACCTGAGCCTTAATTGGGTGAATTAGTTTATTAACATATCTTGAAACTGGGTGTGGTCACCTCTCACCTATGGTATAAGATCCATTTAATAATTGAAGTTCAGTACTGATGCCCATGTGTGTGTGTGTGTGTATGTGTGCCACACACAGGGTGGTGAAATGTGTCTAGTGTGGCAGCACTGTTAGTGTTAAGGTGCAAGCACTGCTTGCTCCTTCTCGCTTTCAAATGCCACCGCTGGCTAGCCCTCGTGACAAACAGGGAAGCAACTTGCATAAGTCTTCCCCTGCCAGTACACAGCCTCCTCACCATCAAGACACCTGCTGTGCCTCCTCGTGGCTAGACCAGCAAGGGATCACGGAGTAGCAGTGGGCCCCAGAGGGACGGCGCATAGGCCCACTGATATGTGAACACCTTCTGGTGCCTACCAGCCATTTCCCCGCTGCCTTGCGGATTAACCTTGGTAGGTACAACGGTTACGGGAGTATACCCCGAACGAAAAATCTGCCATGGAGCCCCGCATCAGGTAAACATGCTTACAGAGCTCCAACAAGACCCTAACGGCGGTATAGGAGGAAGAGGTGATCACCGTGGAATCCCAACGAATACAACGGCGGATGAAGGCATTGCTTGATGGACAATCTACTAAGGCGAAACGCAACAAACTGGGCTATCGGCAATCCATTGCAACTCTCCTTCTCCCCAGACGTTGCAACACTTGCACCACTGCATCAGGAAAAGGGAGAGCCAAGATGTGTGGTTGCAGAAACGCTCCTGCCTCACCACATAAATCAACTCACGTGCAGCTACCATCCAGTTCATCATATCTCTCATCATCATCAAGGCTCCTATACCACCAAAAGTGCTATGGCGACCCATGAGTGGCGACGGGGATAGGAAGAGATGACTGCCGGGAGTCTCTAGTCACAACTCTCCACATTGGCGGCACAGATATGATAGTCGTTTTTGCACTGGGATTTAGGCAGCAGTGCAATCCTGTCCTGTCTGTGCGACTGAGCAGCCCTTTCGAGGAGCCACTCAGCTCACCCCACAAGGGACGGGGGCTAGAAAAGGTGCCCTAAACATAGCCTGCCTAAAAACCCAACCCAACCTGACTGGGCAACCTCACCCAGTAAGGTAATCCTTATGCGGTCGAAAACCCAGTGAAAATCACAGATCCAAACAAAAACAAACCATAAGACCTTTTATGGTCGCTGCATGGAACGTCAAGACCCTTCTGGATACTGGCACAAATGAGCGTCCAAAAAGAAGAACTGCCCCTGTGGCAAAAGTGCTGGCTAGGTATAACATCGACATAGCAGCCATCAGTGAGTCCCGGCTCCCAGATGAGGGCCAGCTCACAGAACGGGTGTCTGACTACACCTTCTTCTGGAAGGGTAAGTCTGCTGCAGAGAGAAACCGCCTTCATGGAGTTGGCTTTGCCATCCACCAACACATCCTACACAAGCTAACTGAAATGCCTATTGGGATCAACGAGCGCCTCATGACACTTCGAGTCCCACTGAATCACTCACGTCATGACCTTTTCATTAGTGCATAAGCCCCAACATTGGATGCAGAGGACGTCATTAAGGAGGCCTCTTATGCCGACCTTGACAGAGTGCTAACCTCTATCCCCAGAGAAGACAAGGTTGTGCTCCTTGGCGACTTCAATGCCAGAGTTGGCAGAGATGCTAGCATTTGGCAGAAAACCATAGGGAGAAATGCACTAGGCAAGTATAATGCCAATGGCCTACTCCTCCTCAGCTAGTGTGCGGCGCACAGCCTTACTATCAACAACACCTTGTTTTGCCAGGCCGACTAGTTCAAGAGTTCGTGGCAAAACCCACGATCCAAACACTGGTATCTCATTGACTACATCATTGTCAGAGAAAGAGATTGCCGAGATGTCCTCATCACCCATGTCATGCATGGCTCAGACCGCTGTGACACTGATCATCGACTTGTCAGAGCCAAACTCTCACTCCACGTCGCCTTAAACAAGCAAAGGCAGTAAGCCTCCAGAAGAGGTTTAATATTAAACGTCTGGAGGATCCAGCAGTAGCACATGCTTTCAGAGAGCAGCTCGAACATGGGTTTAATTGCATCCCAACAGCAAACAACGCGAATCCCAGTGCCGAATGGGATACTCTCGACACTGTTATGAGAAAAACGTGTAGAGAGACCCTCGGCCAGATCCAAAGAATACACCAGGACTGGTTTGATGAAAATGACCTGGTAATCAAAATACTCATCGATGATAAACGTGCTGCTCTTACTGACTGGCAGAGCAACTCTCAGTCTCTTACCAAAGCTGAAACCTTCCGCAAGAAGAAAGCGGCAGCCCGAAGGGAACTTCGCATTCTAAAAATGACTGGCTTAAAAATAAAGCATGTGAAATACAAAACATGCAGATCAACAAAATATGCACGAATTTTTCAATTCATTAAAATATTTTATGGGCCAACCACTCGTGGCGCAGCCCCCCTCCTCTCATCGGACGGTAACTTCATAATTAAAGACGATGAAGGTCGGTGAGACATGGATCACATGCAGGAGGCACCTCAAGGCACTTGAAAACTTTCACCAACGCAGTCTATGTTACATCCTACGAATTTGCTGGGAGGACAAGAGAACAGATGCCAGCATTCTTGCTGACACCAACTGTAGGAGCATGGAGGCTATCATTATCCAGGAACAACTATGCTGGACTGGCCATGTTACCCGCGTGGATGACAGTAGACTGCCAAAGCAGCTATTTTACAGTCACCTAACGAATAGTAAACGTAACGCCGGTGGGCAATTGAAAAGGTTTAAAGATAGTCTTAAGACAAACCTGAAAAAATGTCAAATCGACCCCCTCACCTGGGAGTCGATTACTCGACACCGTAACGCTTGGAGGAGCGCCACACGAGAAAGTGTCAATAGTTTCGAGCTCGCCCGACTGCAAACCGAGGCAAACAAGCGCCAACGCCGGGAAGACGCTGCCAACGCACTAGATGCAGCCCTCCACATGTGCAACGAATGTGAACGACGCTGCGGGTCCCGTATCGGTCTCTTTAGTCACCTCAAAACTCACTAACCTAGGTGACATCCTTAATAACTCATATCATTGTATCATAGCTGGATGATCGTCATACTCGATTGCGAGTGACAGCAAAGTAGTAGAAGTAGTGTGTGTGTGTGTTTGTGTGTGTGTGTGTGCGTGCGTGCGTGTGCGTTATAGGTGGACTAGTGAGACAGACATGATTGCCACTAAGCCCGAGGGTGAATGAAACTCTACACCCTGTTAGCTTTGTAAAAAAATATCTTTTTTTATTTAACGTTTTAATTATTGTATTATGGTGTGTGTGTGTGTGTGTGTGTGTGTGTGTGTGTGTGTGTGTGTGTGTGTGTGTGTGTATGTGTGTTAATCTATCTTTGGTTCAAAAAAATTCTTACTAATATTTTATTCCTATATTTCTTTAATTGTTTGTCGCACAAAATATTTTTAATTATCATTTATTTTTTATTATTTCCTACCTATCGTTTCTTACCCTTTTTTCTTAACCTCTTTTATCGTTTGTTATCTATCAGTAATCTATTCTTTAGCTACTTCGTTGTCATAAATACTCCTACTATATTAAAGAAAAATTTATTTCCATCATTATCATTGTATTTCATTCTCATTCGTTTCATTATTATCATTTATTTCTCATTATTTCCTATTTATTCCTCACTATTTACCCATTATTATTACATATTTCTTCATTCTTATCAACCTGTAATTATTACCAAGTTCTTCATTACCATTTATCTGTCATCATTACCTTTTTAATTTCTCATTATTTTGTATTATCCATCACATGTAATTTTTTTTCAGCGATTTTCATTCATCAATTTTCGGTTGGTGTTTGCGTCTACGTGTCACTTCATATTATTCAATGGGTTAAGGGACAGACCCACTAAAGAGGCGCCATTAAAGGGGGTCTCTGTTTCTTTTTTCTTTACGATTGAGAATTTGGTTAACAAAAATCGTTGTTGAGAACTGAGAGGAAAGGAGAAGGTCCAGAGAAAGACGGAGGGAATGAAAAAGGGAATGAGGGAGGGGAGTGAGGAAAGGTAGGAAGGGGAATGAGAAGAAAAGAGAAGGGCCAGAGAAGGATGGAGGAGGTGAGAAAGGGATTAGGGTAGGGAGAGGGAGTGAGATAGGGAGTGAGGGAGAGAGCGAGGGGAAGGAATGAGGTATGTTGTGAGGGAAGAAGTTGGAGGAGTGATGGATTGAACGTGGGAAAAGAATGAGCAAGATTATGAGGGAGGAAATATGATGGAGTGGGGGGAGGGATTGGAAGAGGTAGCGAGGGAGGGAAAATGCGCAGTGGGTGAAGGAAGGAGAGAGAGAGAGAGAGAGAGAGAGAGAGAGAGAGAGAGACGTTACAAGTAGTGAAGATAAATTATAAAGGGAAAAAGAAGGCTGAACAAAAAAGCGAGAAGTAGAGAAAAGAAATGGAGAGGGTAGTGAGAGAATAAGAGAGAGAGAGAAGGAGGTAGGGATGGCAGTGAGAGAAGAAGTGGGGAGGTTGGGAGGGTAGTGAAAGGAGGAGGGAGGGAAGGAAGGAAGAAAGGAGAGAAAGAGGAAGGGAAGGAAGGAAGAAGAAGTTAGGGGGGAGAAGAGAAAGAAGGAAGGAAGGAAGGAAGTGGGGGGGGAAGAAAAGAAGGAAGGAAGGGAAGGGAGGGAGGAACAAGGGATGGAGGGAGTCAAGAGTCAAAGGATTTATGGATCCTTCAAGAGGGCGGTGAAGGAAACAAATGATCTTGCAAAATCTTAACGTCTTGAAATTCTGGAATGAAAAAGAATCATAGGTTGTTCTTTCACCATTCAAGATTTCTGGAACCGTACCTGGAACACTAATAAGAACCGAAAGGAAGGGTGCGGTGCCTGGAACACTTCTTGGTGCCGAAAGGGATGGTACAGTGCCTGGAACACTTACTGGAACCGGAAGGGATTGTATAATGCCTGAACACTTGCTGGAGCAGAAAGGGATTGTACAGTGCCTGGAACACGTGTTGGAACAAAGCTGACAAAACCGGAAAAGTGCCTAGAAGTTGTCTTAGATCACCAAGAAATTCTGATTGGAACAATGTCCGAATCAGCGTCTGGTAATGTGATTGGGACAATATATCAAATAAATCTTTACACCGTGTACAGTGTTTGAAACAATCCTTGGAACTCAGTTTGAAGAACCGTGCCTGGAATAACGTGTGTATGTTAGCTCGGGAATTATGCTTCGATAATCGCACAAGAAACGTTGCCTTAATTGCAACAGTTCATGAAATAGTGGTGAGAAAAAAGGAACTTTCCTTTAACAGCACATCCATTGGGGGAAGATTGTTCACCGAACTTTCTTTGTTGTCAGGACGAATAAGAAAAACACTCTTACGGTTGAATCAAAGTTACATTGAAAGTGAAAAGGGGTCCCATAGGCCTGAGGTCCCATTTACACACCTTTACACACTTCAGATACTATGATCAGCTTTGCTCTCTACAGCCTACATCTCCACCACATAATGTTAAGGTATCCACGCTCAGCAGGGTCGTCTGGAGGTGCCTCGTAGCACTATATCCACATACTGTTCATAAAACATGTAATTTAGACAAAAAAGGAATAAGGCTTCGGTGTTTCAATAAAAATCACCGAGACAAAAGTATTGGAAGACGTTGATATATTCGTGTCATGTTTGGCTTACGAAGGGTTATTATGTTGCACTTCCAAAAAATTAATGGACTGTCTGGTAAAGACATCTAACACTGCATTGTAATCCTCTTTGCCTTTTCGTGGTGTGTCGGTATAAACACGAAGTACTTAGAGAGAGAGAGAGAGGGGGGGGGGCGGTAAAAAAGTTCTTGAAGGGAGTGAGACATTGCCTCAAATCGGGTGGACCAGCATCCAGCCTAGGTGGTGAAATAACCCACTGGCTTCTGAATACCGAAACCAGGAGATCAACACCTGCCCGACCAGCCCATATCAGAGCAGGCAGAAACTCATATGAATGAAAAGGAAATAATATATACAGCATATATAGTGAGCTATTATTGGTCATATATCACAACAAGTAAACTAGGAAAGGATAGAGTCAAGGAGAGATACATCTTGAAGACATTTATGATCGACCAATAAAAAACTTGGAGACGTCCCATGTAGAGACTCAAGAGACTCAACCAGGGGGATATACAGAGAGGCTTCTAACGAGACACAAACCAAGGAGGTAGAAATATCATATATATATATATATATATATATATATATATATATATATATATATATATATATATATATATATATATATATATATATATATATATATATATATATGTGTATGTATACATGTATATGTATATATATATATATTCTCGTATATATAGGCAATCGATATAATGTTAAGTAGCTTGGTACCACCTTTATGATATTACCACCACATGGGAATTGCTGTACCTGTACTTAATATACTGTATTTGTACTACATATACTGTACCTGAACTTTATAATTATACAGTACCTGTAAGTTGTACCTGTACTGATGTTTCTATACTAAGTCTACCTACAACTGAAATTAGTACTTTACTCAGTATTTAATCCTATACCTCTGAATAAAGGAAAGGTAATGTGAATAGGAATAATGAGGAACGTGTATATATGAATAAAATAATCTTAATTTGGATATGAACTGCTAGGGTTAAGTGAAGGTGCAGATGAGGAGGATGTGGGGGGAGGCAGACCGGCAGGGGAGGGGGCGTGGTCCAGCAGGAGGAGGGGGCGTGGTTCTGACTGTCGGATGTGTGGTAATTAATGACACGAGGAAACCAGATGATTGGAAGATGCGCGAAAGAGAGAGACAGGGAACGAAAGAGAGAAAAACTATGAAAAGAGAGAAAGATTGTGTGAAGAAAAAGTTTCATTAAAAGAGAGAGAGAGGGAGTAGGTTAAATAAGGATCAGAAAAAGTGGAAGAATTGGAATATGTAAAGTGGATGAGGTGTGATCGACGATTAAAGGAGAGAGAGAGAGAGAGAGAGAGAGAGAGAGAGAGAGAGAGAGAGTTCTGGTCCATCACGAAAAGGAAGAAATCGAGAAGACGCCCGCCAACATATAGACCAACCACCCATGGGCCGAGTTGACGGGGATTGATGGCCAGGGTTGAAGGGGAAAGTGGTTGTAATAGGAACAAGACAAATGGCGTCCAGGGGAAAAAAATAGGGAAAAATTGGATAACAAGGGCGAAGGGTGATTAAGTGTCATATTCTGGACTATGAATGACAATGTGTCCTGGAACCTCTGTTTACGAGGGGGGAGGAAGGAGAAGGAGGAAGGAAGGAGAAGGAGGAAGGAAGGAGAAGGAGGAAGGGAAGGGGAGAGGGAGGAGGAGTGGGGAGAGCAAGGGATAGCGGGAGGTGTGGTAGAGAACAGGAAGGAAAGAGGATGGAGGATGACGAAATTAATAATAATAATAGTAATAATAATAATAATAATAATAATAATAATAATAATAATAATCATTATCATCCCACCTCCACCAGATCTTAAAATCTATCTGATGTTAAGCCCAGGTGTATCACTTATAATGAAGACATGTTAAACTATTACCACGGCCATATGTTCGCCATCTGGCTACTTTCTGGCGTCTCGCACTTTTTCTCAGAGCTTGTATTCATGATTTCAAAAATCTCCATATCTCTTATTTTTATTATTATTATTATTATTATTATTATTATTATTATTATTATTATTATTATTATTATTATTATTATTATTATTATTATTATTATTATTATTATTATTATTATTATTATTATTATTATTATACAAGAGTCGCTAAGAACACTGACAACAAAGGTTGCATTTGAAATAGGTCTGATTCCTAATAGGCCCTTCTGTCCTAAAAGGGTTTAGTCGTAATAGGCCTCAGTTTCAATGGGCTCCATCCTTAATAGGTCTCATTCACAATAGGTTCAACCCCTAATAAGCTCCAACGATAATAGGTTCCAGTCACAAAAGGTTCAACTTCTATGATCTATCATAGCATATCTTAACTATCAAATTAGGCTCCAGTGGGGTCAGGAACCACCAGAACTGGGACAGCCTTAACCCCAAACCAAGTGATTAGATGAGATTAGAAGCTTATCAGCTCTGTGGGAGAAGCTCCCTAGAATTGGGGCAAAGTTGAGCAAAAATCGAATCCAACCAGAAATAAAGGTCCTTTACACAATGAAGGATGCTGCAAACACACATACATATATCTTTCATATTGGTTCAGATTCATCACCGATTCGGGGAAGAGCGACTCGCAGAATCACCAACACAATCAATTGAGTTTCCTGACTACGAGTGATACTAAGAGGTATTTTTGTTTAGTATTTTTTTGTTTTTGAGATTAGCTCTGGGAACAAAACCTGACTGGAGGGCCAATGACTTGAGTCTATTTTCATGTATTTAACAATGTTCAAATCTTACCAACATTAGTTTTAACTGCCGAATGGTTCGACAGTTAGATGACGTCACGTCTTAAGGGTGAGAGAAGCTCACAACGTGGACTCACTTAACGTTTATTGATTGATGTGGTCAAAACCCTGAAAAGTGAGACACTCGTTAACTCTTGATTATTATCCAAATTGTCTTATACTATGCACGTATGTAGTTCACAACATTTCACCATACAAACAATCACTGTGTTCTTTCACTCATGTGTGCGGGCTTATAGCTCCACTTAACTCCTACTATCACTCCAAGTAACTCCAAGTTATAGCTAGTGTGTGTACACTCTGGTGAGGTTGGACGATACTATCAGCCAGAGGCGTCACGATCCCCTATCTATGATGTTAACAACAAAAAGCTTGTTGTGCGTCCACAAACATCTGGAGAGGTCACAGGTCGCGCGGCCAGATGGATTCAGAGGTCGTGGCTTACGAGGGCGGCGATAACATAAGTCTTTTTTCGTAATATTTTATCTGAAAATTTTACCATGAACATTAAAAAATGAAGATCAAATGTAAAAAAAAATAAAGAACCAAGTTAACTCATGCCGTTTGGATTTTACTGACAATAACAATTTCCGATGCAGTATGTTCCCTCGGGACATTTAATTGCATTTATTTTTGTGTTTTCGCAGTAGAAAAATAACAGAACCGTATTTCATATCTGTAATATACTACAATAACATATCAGGCGTATATTGAATCTCTCTTGTTTCTTCTTCTCTCGTTCTGTCTTTCTATCTTCATTATATTCTCTACCATTCCGTTTTATTTCTCTCTCTCTCACTTGACACTCACATCTAACATAGGACCATGGCGTAATGAAGTCACATATTAGGTTTGGGTTGCCGGTAACTGTCAAGGAAAATGAATAATTGATATCGTGAAAAGCAATATGATACAAAATTGACTTATAACTTATTTATTTTTCCCTGGATTCTTTGGAAGAGAGAGAGAGAGAGAGAGAGAGAGAGAGAGAGAGAAAAAAAAAGGCTGTTTCCACGAAGTCTTGTGTCATATTGGTTTGAAGTTTCGAAAAAAGACAAATTAATTTACCAAACTGCTAATAACATTTAACGACAAAAACTGACCAAGTGATAGATAGATAGATAGCTAGATAGATAGATAGATAGATAGATAGATAGATAGATAGATAGATAGATGGATGGATGGATGGATGGATGAATAGAGAGAGAGAGAGAGAGAGAGAGAGAGAGAGATAGAAATAATTAACAACGAGTATAGTGATAAATAAAAAGTAATAATAATTATAATAAATATATAAATACAATTATTATAAGAAGAAAAACAACAACAACAAAGAGTCAGAGAGACAGAAACGTCAAAAAAAAACAACAACACTAAAAACAAGAAAAAAATAACAAAACAGATACAAAAAGGAAAAAGATGAGAATAGTAAATAAAACCTTCGTGTGTGAAGACAAGGGGAAAGGAAGGAAACCAATAACTTAAGGCTTACCAGTTGAGAGAGAGAGAGAGAGAGAGAGAGAGAGAGAGAGAGAGAGAGAGAGAGAGAGAGAGAGAGAGAGAGAGAGATCTGACAAGATTGGGAAACTCGACAAGCAAAGGATATTAAGAGCAGATGGCGATAATCGGTAGAAGAGAAGAGATTATGAGAAGACGATAAAGAAGAAGAGGGCGTGAGAAAGAATTTAAAGAGATGGTAATAGGAAAGAGAGAGAGAGAGAGAGAGAGAGAGAGAGAGAGAGAGAGAGAGAGAGAGAGAGAGAGAGAGAGAGAGAGGAGATAGGGGTAAGAAAGAGAGGAGTAGAGGTTGTGGACAAAAGATGAAGAAGACGAAGAGTTAAGAAAGGAGGTTAGAGGAAATAACAAGAAAACGAAAAAAGAATAGGAGAGAGGAGAAAAAGAAGAAAGTGGATATAAAGAGAAGAAGGAAAGCAGGGAAGAAGAATGGGGCAAAAGAAATGGAAATTATGAGAGACAGCGTTGAGAAGAAGAAGAAGGTGAAGAGATGACATATTTAAATAGTAGAAGGAAGAATAAAATGAGGAGGGAGAAAGGGGAAAAATGGAATAAGAAGACAGTAGAGGGAAGAAGAAAAAAGAGAAGGAAGAAGAAGGAAAAGGAAGAAACGAAGACTAATTGTTTGACTGCAAACGTGAGTCAGAAAATTGGTGCCCGGAGTAAAAAAAAAAAAGAGAGTTGATTGGTGAATAGATTAATGATTTAACTGTGAGAGTGTCAAGGGGTGGCGGGGAGAATATATTCGTTGGTTCTCAGAACGATAGAGGGAGGCATGACTAGTGAGTGAGACAATGGGTCGTGAAGTGCTGGTAATGAATGAGTTGGAGAGAGAGAGAGAGAGAGAGAGAGAGAGAGAGAGAGAGAGAGAGAGAGAGAGAGAGAGAGAGAGAGAGATCGGAGGGAGACAGAATGAGAGCGTGGGAGAGAATAAAACCTTAAACTATGAATAAAAATATCAGAGGATAATATCTCTAAGATATGAACCACATAAACACACCATCAGATCTTTAGAACAGTAAGGTCAGTGTGATAAGCACCTTGAAAACAGCTCCTTCCTTTAACATGAACAACCGCGGTAGAGAGACAACGTGAAAATTAGAGAGGACAAGGCTGAAGTGAAGATGATGCCTGAACAACTAATTCCTAGAGTATCAGGTCTGTTGATCACTGAAGGGGAGGTTTTTGTGTAATGTGAGGGTAGCGTAGTTATAAACAGGGAAGTTAATGGGATAATAGCTCCCTATGAATCTGACCTATATGGCAGTGAAAAGTGACATTACCCACATGAATCTGACCGACGTATATGTATGTATGTGTGCGTGTGTGCATGTATATGTACGTGTACGTGTACATGTATATGTGTATGTATATACGTATATGTATGTATATATGTGTGTGTGTGTGTTTACATATATGTATATGTACTGTCAATGAATATGATGCAACTCTTTGTGTACGAACCTCTGTCCTGCATGGCAGTGAACAGTGACATTATCCATATGAATCTGACCTATATACATTTATAGTTGTTAATGAATATGATGTATTTCTTTGTGTGTGAACCTCTGTCCTGCGTGACAGTGAGAAGTGATACCACCCTCAGTGTCAAGACCTGACTGAATTACTCGGAATAGGCAAACTGTACTACAAGCTCTGCCAATAAATTTGTTAAACTAAAAACTAAACCTCCTCTTCTACGAGTGACTGCGTTAAGTGAAGGGCTCCATAAAGTTCTCTACCAACACTGCTAACACTGCTGTGGATGAGGCGCCTCTGTGATGAAGGTGAGACGTAAACTGGAGTTACTATAAAGTCTGTTTCGAAAAGAGCGAAAGAAATAAAAATATCAATGATGATAATAATAGTAATTAAACATAATAATAATAATAATAATAATAATAATAAAAAATAATAATAATAATAATAATATTAATAATAATAAAAAATAATAATAATAATAATAATAATAATAATAATAATAATAATAATAATAATAATAATATAATGAACAGGAACAACACAAACAACAAAACTAAGAAACAGCAATAACAGCAAAACCAACAACCATAACAATAATAACTAGTCTTTGCGTTGTCTTTCACATTTTTTCTGCCATCTTTGTCGTGTGCCACGCGGCCACTCCGGGGACCAGAATTATCACTGAGAAAAGAGACAAATTCTTCAACATTTTTGTTAAGGATTTTCTGCCCTACTTCACCAGCGCCAGTGTGTTAGTGGCGGCGTTTGTTGTCACTTACCAAAACATATGGAACGGAGAGCCGACAGAATCTTGGGATGAGCTGGGACGAATTGCCGAGGAGTTGTTGTGTGTGTGTTTGTGGGGGGTGAGGTAAATATGGGTGTGAGAATGCAGGCGGGTGGGTAAGGATGTAAAGGAAGGATTGTGTGGGTGGGTTGGAGAGGGGAGTTGAGGGGAATGTGGAGAGGGGAGGATGTGAGGGCGAGACAAGAGGGTTTATGAGAAAGGTATCTGTAGGTGGGGGGAGGTGTTGGTTAAGTTGTGGGGGAAAGATAGAGGTCATACGAAGTTTGGAAGAGAAGGCCAAGTGGAAAGACAACTAAGTGAGGAGGAGAGAGAGATAACAGGTTGAAAAAATAGAGACTAAGATAATTTTTGTGTGAAACAGACGGAGAGACAAAGATGCAACAACCAAGCAAGACAACAGCAAGTATCTGGAAGTCTGGAAGCGAGAGATAGCAAAGAGATAGCCAAGCAGAGAATTAAAGAGATGAAACAGTCACACACACACACACACACTAATACTACTACTTCTACTACTACTACCAATAGCCACACTTTCGCTACCATTTTATTACCTTAATATTAAATGTCCTAATACATAAGTAGCTATCTTAGCTGTGTTGAGTTAGTTGAGCCGCAGATCTATGCATTCAGTGACTGTAGCCTCATAGTCAATATATGTAACTGTTGTCGGCTTCAAGATGCTCTCTTTCCTTTGAGGCAGAGCAAAGCAGACCTAAGGAAAGAGAAGGACAGTTGACATCTCAACCAGATCACTTACTTCATCATGCCTCATGCATATGAAGCCCCATTTCTTACACACCATGGCGTGATCGACGTCATAGGAAGGGCCACACACTCATTGGGAGGGCAAACCTTCTACTGGCCTACTATACCTTAGAGCAATGGCATCTGTAAATTTTTTTTTTGAGACTGAAACCATTTGCCCTTATCAGTAACGTAGTTAACCAGTTCGAGGCGCCCACCTCCTGCGCTATTAGGGTGTGTCATAGGAGGGAAGATCAGCTAAAACTAATGGCCCATCACTTTTTTGGTAGATTTTAGTGTATATAAACAGAAAATAATTTCAGTTTCAATATTTTGCAACCTTTTGCTAGGTAAATTTTAGCGTGAAATTTATCGAAAATCTAACGTACAGCTGCATTAGTGCATTACAATTAAATAGTGAACATTGCTTTCTGACTTCATTCATTCTTTAACAACCCAACTAACAATATTTTTTCGCTTCAGATTCTGATGCATTTATAAGTTGATAATATTTGCGATGGCTGCTTGTGTCAGGACGAGGAATTCAAAAATCCAGCCATCTCAGTGCTATCTTGGGTCTGGGAGAGAGCTCCTGGAAGTCAGGTTACCTACATTGAGAGATGCTTTGAGATACGGTGTTTTTTAATCAGGCAAATCAGTGAAGAACCAAAAGAACTTACAAACAAAGAACATTGCCAGTGATATAGGCCAAAGCTGTCTTGGCACAGTACACTCTGGCTAACCTCAGTTCAAGCCTCCAGTCATAACAAGTCAGAAGAAGATTAGTGAGAGACTGCTGGCAGTTGGGGAAAAGGCAAGAGATATCTCTCTTGGAGAGAAAACTTGCAGTTAAGGACACCTTGCCAAACAGCTGGACCAGTTATTTGACATAATTACTTGCAAGTGCCCAATTGTTTCTGTCCTGAGTTTTGGCGATCGTGACTGTAACCGGGGTCCACACCCTGTATTTCGCAAGCTTGAACTGATGATTCCTGTGATCGAACTGGCATTTGTCAAAGCACAGAGAGAGAAGATTGAGAGTATAGGGGCTCTCATGATTTCAAGCCAAGATATTCGAGTCCAAGAGACAGAGGCTGCCAAGAGAGACAGAAGAGGATAAGAGCGTTTGAGGAAAAGAGACTTGAGAAGGCCCAGGGCGAGGTAAAAAGGCTCTATGATTGGAGTCAAGCTGATTCAGAGTTTAATGACTTCCCCATGGCTGATCCGAGTGCTGACCAGGAGAATGATGACTTTGTCCCTAACCCAGAAAATAATGATCCCAAACCTTCCAGGCATAAGATTCGAAATAGGAAAGATATCCCGAGCATAGCTCTGGCCAGCATGCGACACCACACTGGTCTCAGAGAAACTGCAGAGATAGCAACAGCTGCCTGGATTGACGGTGGTTTGATAACACCCGATGATGTTCACCTGGTGATAGATCATAACAAAGCAAGGAGAGCTCAGGAGAAACTTGTCAGTAACCTAGAAGAGGAGCTCTGATAAGGACAAGAGAAATGGAACCAATTGTTTGTTTTTGATGGAGAAGGACAGACACTAAAGTGTTCATGAAAGTTGGAGATTCTGACAAGTTGTTCCCTGCCATGGTGAAGGAGGAACACTACTCCTGCTGCAGTGAACAAGGAGGGAAGTATTTGTGGCATTTCACTCCAGAGAAAGATGACATCAGGAAACCAGCTGAGATAGTGGCAGATAACATTGTGAACTGGCTCAGAGAGAGGAACATAGACCAGACCCTGCAGGCCATTGGAGGGGACAGCACCAACACGAACACAGGGTGGCAAGGGGGGGGAAATACAGTGGATAGAGCTGAAGATTGGGAGGAAGCTGGTCTGGATTGTTTGTGACCTCCACACCAACGAGTTGCCACTCAGACATCTGATCCAGGAGCTGGATGGCAAGACTCTTTCAAACAACAGATGGTCTGGTCCTCTTGGCAAGATGCTGGACTCTGCCACTGAGTTAGAAATAAATCCGAGTTTTGAAAAATTCACAGTTGGCCCTCCACTCGTTGAGCTTGCACATACTGTCATTGACGACCTGAGTACTGACCAGTACTATGGTTACATGATTTGCAGTGCCATCAAAACTGGGGTCATGCCTGATAGACTTGCTTACCTGCAGATAGGTCCAGTCTCACATTCTAGGTGGCTCACAACGGCTCTCAGGTTCTGCAGAATTTGGGTCGCTCATCATAAACTGAAAGGGAACCAGCTTCACAAACTGAGACTTATTGTCCAATTCATCGTGAGTGTCTACTTGCCAAATTGGTTCAACACCAAGGTCAAGTCATCGTTCTCCGAAGGTCCGAGGCATGTTCTCTTCCAGCTTGAGCCCCTGAGGAGTCAGCCAAGGAAGGTTATTCAGATTGTGGAGCAGACTGTGAGGAGATCTTCCTGGTATGCTCATCCCGAGGCAGTTCTGCAGACAATGCTCTGCAGTAAGGATGAGGAGGAGAGAAGAGTGGCAGTCAAAAAGATCTTGGATATGAGACTTATGAGAGGATCTGGGCATGACGAATCAGTTGGTGACGATTCCTTCAGGGTCAGGAAGACTCCTGAAGTCAATCTAGGTGCCAAGACCCTCACTGATCTCATAGATCTGGATAACATCCAGGCTGGCAGTGAGCCCCCTCACCTGCAGCCTCACCAATGTTCAAGTCAGAGCTTTCCTGGACAACCCCATGCATGTCCTGCCTGGCCCTCGCACACCCAGAGTATAGAGCGTTTGTGTACAGCAAGTGAGCGAGGCCAGCAGTCACGTGTACAGCCAGGAGGAGGAAGGCTACATCCGAGCTCAGGTGGTCAGCAGGAGGTGATGAGTAGAAACAGAAGCAAGAAAGACATGTTCTCTATGGTGTGCAGCAACACCGGGTCGTAGTAGTAAAACCGGTTTGTATTTGATGATTTTGTTTTCTAAAGGAATATTAAATTTAATAAATGTGTCAAGATCATTCGTTTCACTATTCTGGATCATTTTCATCCTAATAAATTAACCTGATACATTTACTTTACTTTAAATAAGCTATTTAGTGGTGTTGGTAAAAGGGTGGGAATACTGAATTTTCATAAGATTTCAAGTTAAAATTTACCTAGCAAAAAATGGAAAACTTTTCAAATCTGAAGATATCACATGATTCTGCACATAGAACTACATCATTAATACCATGGGCCGATTTTTCAAACTCAAAAAAAAAAAAATCGCCTCCGTATGACACACCCTACTGCGCTATACCTACTTATTTTTCAAATTTTTTGGTACATGCAGCATCAGTTGCTGCAACTTATCACTTTGGCCATGCTGTCGTTCTGTTATAATGGATCGTCGAATCTTGTTTACTTCGCTGGTATCCATCTCACCTGTTGCGTTCTGAGCTATTATGTGGTCAGTGAGCGCTGCCATGAGCTTAACTAAGTTTTGATGCTCGGTGGCAGCAATCTCCTCTGGATTGGTCAATCCCATTCCTCCCAGTCTCGGTGGTAGTGCAAGGAGTGATCTTTCTACTGGGGAGTAAGTGAAGATGTTTCACTAATTTGGGAATGAAATTGACGCTGATAGCTTCTTCCAGAGGGTAGAGGAGGGGTCCGATATCAAGGAGAGTGCGCATCAAGTAGTTGCAGCGATGCTTGACTCCATGGGTGAATGCCGCAAAAGTCTGTTTTAGCAATATCAGACAGAACTTGAATTTCCCTAACCCACTCATTCACCTTTCCCGTTACGTACTCGGTCTTGAAGTCCGTCGTGCTGATTACTGCACCTGGGTGTTTTTGACCATCCTTTGTTATTTTGACCTCACTTCCACCGAACACCTCCATTCCCCGTTCATAGTGTTCTGACTTCACAATGAGGAAAGACTTGCAATCATTTGGGTGGTACTCTATTTGTGGACCATTTGATGTTATCAGGTCCCACCACTTTTTGATATCCTCCGCTTTTCCTGCTCCTGTTAGGTCGTCAGCATACGCCACTTGCTTGACCTTGGTTGTTTCAAATTTTATTGTGTGTTGGAGCACAGATAGGCCTATTGCGTACAATGCCATTGCAACAGGGTCACCCTGCGTTGTTCCCTAAGTTGACTGGATGATGGTATCACCTCTTAGAGCCTTGGTGTTTACTATATAGAAGTCTGATGGATTCCTATAGGTGTTTTCAAAATACATTGCAAAGCTTGGACACTTGATCTTGATGTTGTGCATGCGGCCTTGCGGTTAAGTATGTTGTATGCCTTTGAAGCATCACCCAGGAGAACGGCCTCACAATCACGCTGCTCAAATATCGTTCTCATGGCGTGAATGACAGCTTCCCCTCCAGCCTGGTGGCCAGCACAAACTTGCAGGTTCCCTGCCGCTGCCGACATCATCCCTTACCACCTCCATTATGAATTTTCCGATGATCCTCCTCAGCACTTCCCCCACCCCTACATGCCTACATCCTGGAATCTTATACAGGGGATTGTGGTGGCAGGCCATCAGAGCATGGAGGTGTTGGCAGCACATTGTTGCTAGCTTTCTTGCAAGGGCAGCAATGGCAGTGCAGAGATCACTTGCTACGGGGCCAAACTTATTAGTGCTGAGGATGACTCTCCAACCGTTTGCATCTAGGCCTGAAGGGCCAGCCCCTCCCTGAGTTTTCAGTGCCTTTTTACTCACCATCCCCTCTTAATGTCTCTCTGTTTATTGGCAGAACACCACCGGAAGATTCCTTTGTGAGAGATCTTACCGCCATAGACACTTTCCCCACGCGCATTTTATTTCCAAATTTTCTTGAAACGTCATCGGTGTTTTGCTCTCCTTCTCCTATAGATTTTAGTCTCTCTTGCAGTGTTCTTGCTTCACATAGGAGATCATCAAGGGCCCCATTCTGCCACATTGTCAATCTTCTCTTCATTGCTGCCACATTTTCTTTGTGCTTAGTCTTTGTGTGTGTCCTCTGACAGAATGGATGTGGTATTATTGCCAGTATTTGAAGAGCTAAGGGGGCAAGGAAGCAGTCCTGAGTGTACTCGGTTATGAGGCGAGTCATCTCCCGAATCATTTCTTTGGTGGCCTCACACTTGGGTGGTTCAAACAGATTAGTTGGCGACCACCTTACAATTTCTGAGTAAGTTTCTTTAACCCATATGCTGCATTTTCCATCGACATACCATGCCACTGTGGTGGCTGTCTGCCATTCACCTCGTGGACATCTGCTACTTTTGGATCAGCGTTTATTGGTACTACATTCTCAGGTTGAGTAGACTCACTGCTATCATTTAGGATATCATCGGGCAGTTGGGTCCCGGCGACATCCACTGTGGCCTCCTGTGTCGGCTCCCTGCCATAATAATAATAATAATAATTAACTGTTTATTGAAAAAGTTCTGCAGCCCGAAGGCTGAAAATATACATTGGACACAAATGACTTATTGAATACATTGGTGGTTTAACAAAAGCCTTCATTAGAGAAAGGTAAAGGAACATACAGTGAACATTCAGATTAATGTAGGTGTTGAACAGCAAACACGTAGTGTAGTAACTCTCTCCCAGATGTTGTTAGGAGGGACCTCATGTGGTGTAGTAATTCCCTCACAGATGGTGTTATGAGGGACCACGTGGTGTAGTAATTCCCTCACAGATGGTGGTATGAGGGACCTCACGTGGTGTAGTAATTCCCTTACAGATGGTGTTATGAGGGACTTGACGTGGTGAAGTAATTCCCTCACATATGGTGTTATGAGGGACTTCACGTGGTGTAGTAATTCCCTCACAGATGGTGTTATGAGGGACCTCACGTGGAGTAGTAATTCCCTCACAGCTGGTGTTATGAAGGGCCTGGCGTGGTGTAGTAATTTCCTCACAGATGGTGTTATGAGGGACTTGACGTGTTGAAGTAATTCCCGCACATATGGTGTTATGAGGGACCTGACGTGGTGTAGTAATTCCCTCACAGATGGTGTTATGAGGGGGCCTCACGTGGTGTAGTAATTCCCTCACAGATGGTGTTATATGAGTGAGGTGCGGTCCCAGACCTTCCTATCGTAGACGGATTAGCACTTCGCTGGTTGTTGTTGGGTCTCACGGGCCGTTATCACTGGGTACCAGGGACCTCACTGTGTGAAGGTTAACTTGGGTACGACTGTCACTGTTCAGTTGTTCTCACTGACTTAAGCACTGTTCACCACTGTTCACCTCTATCTAACACTGGTTCCATTCCTTTCCTAAATGAAATTGTAATTTCTGGCGAGAACTTGTTGATATTCCGGTGGGGAGGAGGGTTCAGCGGAGGGAGTTAGTATGGGCCAACACAACAGTTGACCTGGCACGTCTTGACCCTTCCGTGGTCAAGGATGTGGGTTCCAACAATTGTTTCCCTTTCTGCAAACCACACATGGTCGGTTGTTTCTCGCACAATCACAGCTAGTGCATTTTTAGTTCTGACTAGCACAGACGCAACAATGTCTGTTACCCGGCATAGTGTTCCACACTTCGGGCGACAGTTACGTCCGCTTCCGACATCTGGTTTGGTCCCATACATAAGAAAAACTAGTACTTTTTTTTATTTTCTTTTAAACGTGGCTTCCAGCTTCCCCCAATAGCCACACCTTCGCTTCCATTTTATTACCTTAAATTTAAACATCCTAATGAATAAGTAGCTATCCTAGCTGTGTTGAGTTAGTTGAGCAGCAGATCTATGCAGCATTCAGTGACTGTTGCCTCGTTGTCAATATCTGCAACTGTTGTCGGTTTTGGGGCCGATGCTCTCGTTCCTTTGAAGCAGAGCAAAGCAGATGTAAGCAGAGAGAAGGATAGTCGACATCTCATCTAGGCTGTAAGATAACTTCTGGGCTGCTGCTTCTGTTCGGATAGCACCTCCGCGAGTCTGGCGTAGAAGCATCTTGCACTTGGTCCCATCCCACCAGAGGTTTTGAACACCAGAGGAACGAAGCTGCCTTGATCGACTTTCTGAATTCTCTCCCCATATTCCCTTATCTTGTCGTTTTCGTTCCTCCTGTGTGCAGCATCGAGCGCTAAGTTACGGTGACATGCGGCCATGGGATAAAAAATCCTGATGTCGAAGAAGGCTCGCTGTGCTCGAGTCCAGAATCCTCGAGCACTGACATCAACACGGGCTTCGCTGGATGTGTTTGAATTCCTATATTGGAAATTCTCACCTTCTACTGGAAGGAGGGTCTACAACTACTACTACTTTGCTGTCAGTCGGAATCGAGGATGACGATCATCCGGCTACGATACAATGATATGCGTTATTAAGGATATCAAATTCGTTGGTGAGATCTGAGGTAACTCGAGAGGCAAATACGGGACCAGCAGGGCCCTCCACAGATGTTGCATGTGTGGAGGGCTACATCTAGTCCGTGAGGGGCGGCGTCAGCGTCTTTCCGTCGCTGGCGCTTGCCTGTCTCGGTGAAGGGGTCGATTTGGCACTTTTTCAGGTTTGTCTTAAGACTGCTGTTATACCTTTTCCGTTTTCCGCCAGCGTTACATTTACTATTCGTTATGTAACATGGCCAGTCTAACGTAGTTGTTCATGGATAAAGGTAGCCTTGATGCCCCTAAAGTTGGTATCAGCGAGAATATTGGCATTTGTTCTCTTGTTTGGTCACAGCGAACTCGGAGGATGGAACGTACACTACGTTGGTGAAAGTTTTCAAGTTCCTTGAGGTGCCTTCTGTATGTGACGCATGTCTCGCTGCCATATAGCAGGGTGGAGAGGACCACGGATCTATATCCGTGCAAATTCGTAGATAATTTCAGCTCCCTACAGCTGAAGATACGGGCAAGGAGTCTGCCAAAGGCTTGAGATGCACAGCTGACCCGATGTTGAATCTCTTCATCGATATTCACAATTGTGGACAGGTGTGAGCCAAGGTACTGAAAGTGGGTAACATTAGAGAGGGTAGTGCTGGTAACATAGGTGGATGGTTGAGGTTAGGTTGAACCAGGCGCAGGCTGAAAGATATCTGATTCTTACGTACATTCACCTCAAGCCCGAAATGTGCATACGTGTCGTGAGGTAGTAGGTAATAGGCAGCTATCAAACAGGGAGGTACTACCGCCTGGGAAGATATTATAAGCATAATATTTTGTCAAATGGTCGACCCTGCTGCCATTTAGCATCACAAAAATTATGACTAAGGCCCAGGTTGCTGATCTTACTTTCTGCCTCATTTACACACAATTGCAGGTCTCAATTGTTTCTCTTACTTTGACAGCACAACATACATCTATCGTTTCTCACTACTGATCCTTTTCTTTTAATTTTTTGTTATTTATTTATGGTTCTATTATTATTATTATTATTATTATTATTATTGTTATTATTATTATTATTATTATTATTATTATTGTTATTATTATTATTATTATTATTATTATTATTATTATTATTATTATTATTATTATTATTATTATTATTATTATTATTATTGTTATTATTATTATTATTATTATTATTATTATTATTATTATTATTATTATTATTATTATTATATATCTTCTCCCCCAGGCCCCGATGTGAGTCATTGGCCGATACTCAGGTCGTCTAATCCCCGTAAAAAAATAATCTGAGAAGGTGTTCAAGACCTCCTGTAGGTTGCGGTCAGTGTGAGCAAGGAAGGTGAAGTCCTGCTTACGAAAGTTCAGTAATGGAAGCGGCCGGCACCTTTGTTCCAGCCTGGAGTCGTCTTATATTGAAAAATCCCCTCATCCGGTACTCGATGTCCACCCCGCCGGCTAAATTGGCACTGGCATGAGCAGAGATGCCAGCCATGATAATGAAAAGAAAGTTGGTGTCAGTACACATCCTTGTTTTACCCCTGTTTGGATGGGGAAGACCTCGGATTGGGTGCCATTGTGCAGGATGTTGTCATTCAGGCAATCGTTGAATTGCCTCACAATGGCGATGGATTTTGGTGGCCAGCAAAACGGTGGAGGGTCCGCCAGACGGCTTCCCTGTGGGCCGAGTCAAAGGCCTTGGTAAGGTCGATGAAGGCCATGTACATGTTACAACAATTACGACGTTGTTCTCTGCACTTTTCCTTTATCTGGTGGGCAGCAAAGATCATGTCAGTGGTGCCATGGAGAGAAGGTTTTCCGCTTCAGGAAGAAGTCTATTTACGAAGACTCGGGCGATAATCTTGCCAGCTACAGATAGCAGCGAGATCCCATGGTAGTTGCCATAGTCTGACCGGTCTCCTTTGTTCTTATGACTACTGATGATGGAGCTTAGGGGATTTCCTCCTTTGCCCATAAATTCCCCAGGAGAGAGTAGAGATGGCGGGTAAGCAGAGGTTCTCCTATTGTGTACTGTATGCCTCGGCTGGGATTCCATCAGGCCTTTTTTTTATTTTTCATCTGCTTGATGGCAGTAGCTACCTCGTCCAGGGATGGAGGATGGCTGAGGTGGGTCAGCTCTAGTTGCTGAGGGACCTGCAGGGTAGTCACACACACATGTATATATATATATATATATATATATATATATATATATATATATATATATATATATATATATATATATATATATATATATATATATATATATATATGCACACACTACATCCTTAACCACAGCAGTGTTGGCCGGGGCATTCTCACCACCACCACTGGAATATCAACGTAATCCTGCCAAAAGTGACATCTTGTTTTGGAAAGAAGTGGGATTAGTATTGATCAGTGATAAACAGTGTTTAAGCCAGTGAATTCAGCACTAGACAGTACCAGCGAGAGCCATGACCCACCAGTGAGCTCCTCACCCAGAGAAAAGCACCTCTGGGAACCGACCACCATCTTCTGACCAGGAGGTATTAATCAGTCCTCCCTGGGAACAACAGTGGGTCGGCTTTACACCTGAATATAAGATAACACATCACCACTTAGCAGAAAGTGAGGTAGTGTGCCACCACCCCACGCCACACTTGAGGTCCTTCATGTCAACTCCCGAGGACGAGTCACTACACCGCGTGAACACCACACTAGTTGGCGTCTCCGTGACCACGTGAGGCCCTTCATGTCAAAAAATGAGGAGACCTCACACAGTAGGGCAAGAGACCAGCTCCTGCCATCAAGTGTAAACTAAAATTTTTATGTTAAATTCATGTTCTTTCTCCTTTTAATAATGAAAGCTTTTGTTAAACGGCGCACCCACCCCATGTCTTTGTATGTAATAAGTCATTTCTGTCCAATGTATATTTTCAGCCTTCGGGCTGCTGATTTTTTTTCAATAAACTGTTAATTATTATCATTATTATTATTTATTACACACACACACACACACACACACACACACACACACACACACACACACACACACACACACACACACACTTCATCCTTGACCACCGAAGGGTCAAGACGTACCTGGCGCTCCTCTCGGAGCAGCCAGGTCAACTGTTAAGTTGGCCCATACCAACTCCCTCCCCTGAACCCTCCTCCCCACCGGAATATCAACAAGTTCACGCCAGAAGTTACTATTTCATTTAGGAAAGGAATGGAACCAGTGTTAAACAGAGGTGAACAGTGGTGAACAGTGCTTAAGTCAGTGAGAACAACTCAACAGTAACAGTGGTACCCAAGTTGACCTTCACACAGTGAGGTCCCAGGTACCCAGTGATAACGGCCCGATAAAACAACCAGCGATGTGTTAATCCGTCTACGATAGGAAGGCCTGGGACCACACCTCACTCATAGAACACCGTCTGTGAGGGAACTACTACACCACGTGAGGCCCCTCATAACACCATCTGTGAGGGAATTACTACACCACGTGAGGCCCCTCATAACACCATCTGTGAGGGAATTACTACACCACGTGAGGCCCCTCATAACACCATCTGTGAGGGAATTACTACACCACGTGAGGCCCCTCTTAACACCATCTGTGAGGGAATTCCTACACCACGAGGCCCCTCATAACACCATCTGTGAGGGAATTACTACACCACGTGAGGCCCCTCATAACACCATCTGTGAGGGAATTACTACACCACGTGAGGCCCCGCATAACACCATCTGTGAGGAATTACTACACCACGTGAGGCCCCTCATAACACCATCTGTGAGGGAATTACTACACCACGTGAGGCCCCTCATAACACCATCTGTGAGGGAACTACTACACCACGTGAGGTCCCTCCTAACACCATCTGGGAGGGAGTTACTACACTACGTGTTTGCTGTTCAACACCTACATTAATCTGTATGTTCACTGTATGTTCCTTCACCTTTCTCTAATGAAGGCGTTTGTTAAACCACCAATGTATGTAATAAGTCATTTATGCCCAATGTATATTTTCAGCCTTCGGGCTGCAGAACTTTTTCAATAAACCGTTAATTATTATTATTATTATTATTACACTCACACGACACTGTAGATGACTGGTACAGAGATAAGAGGAACTAAAGGTGTTAATGTACCAGGTAAAGTGAAGACAGAAGTCCATTACCTATGATTAACGAAGACTTAGACTGATGTGAAATAAAGACCAGGATTATGAAACTAAAAGGAAAAATAAACACATAAGGAGAATCATTAAAAGAAAGGGCGAATAAAATATAGTCATAATATACAAAAATACGGGAGGACATAGAATAGAAAGGAAGAATTAATAATAAAAAAGCGAATAGACTATTAAGCAAGCAAAACAAATAACAAATGAAGGATGGATAATAAAAAGAGAGATTAAATACTAAAATAGGTCAATAAATGATAGAAAGGGGAGAGTGAATATGAAAGTAGAGGCGTTGCTAAGGGGGCGTGCAATTGATAGCAACATGGGAGTGAGAACAGCTGGCTCTTGATTTAGCGGTGTGTGTGTGTGTGTGTGTCAATCTCTGTTAACAAATATCTCCATGATAGAGAAACCGATTTTATAATTATTTTTCGAAGCTTTTGCAATTCTCTCTTTTCTCTCACACTATTTCCTCTTCCCCCCTCTTTCTCCCTCTATTCTCATTTTCCGTGCTTTTCCTTATCTCTAAATTGTTATCTTTTTCGTGACCCCTTTATCTCTCTTTCATTCACTATTTCTCGAAAGTTCCATTCTCTTTCTTTCTTAATACTCTCTCTCTCTATCTTGTCGATAGCTCCATTTTCTCTCTTTTAATACTCTCTCTCTCTCTCTTTCTTTCTCATCATCATCACTCCCTCCCTGTTCTTCCCTTACACATTAGTTCACCTTAATGACTCACGCCCACCTAGACAAAGTATACAAGTTTCTTTAATTACGTTCGTCTCAAATTAAAACTTCAGACCTGTTTATAATGATCAGTTGTGCCTAGTTATGTACGGGCCCCACCTAGTCCCAAAGTCCGTAAGTATTTATTTTTCGATATATGATGCAATTTTTATAAGCTTGTACATTAAAATTTGATTGTATCTAGTTGATTAAGCGATATAATATGGGAGTTTTAAGTTGCTAAGTTGCTAAGTTTAAAAAAAATCGTATCTGGGTTGATTTAAATTGCGACACTGGATGGTTTCTCAAAAGTTCCTAAGTTAATTTTTGCTTGTTTTTAGACAATTTATTCTACGATACCAGATGAATTTATCAAATGCTCGTAACTTTTTTCTCATAAATCTTCGACTTATATTATATAAGATGTAATTAATAAAGTTCGGAAAATAATTTTTATGTTTAAGCTTCGTAAATTTATTATTTCTTGTCATTGATTGAATTAAAGTACTCTTGACTTAAGATAAAAACAAATCGAACTAACAAACTTTGAGAGGAGCTTCATAAACAATCCCTTTATTGGTATTTTGGTTGCCGGGAGACTCCTCTTCAACCAAAATACCTTCTCGTAACTCCTACTAATGCATAAATTATTACCTCTTCCTCTAGCTTTTACTTTTTTCAACGTATTTATTCATTTTGTAATTTTTCCGATAAGATGATAGTAAAAAATATTTATTATTATTATTATTATTATTATTATTATTATTATTATTATTATTATTATTATTATTATTATAATTATTATTATTATTATTATTATTATTATTATTATTATTATTATTATTATTATTATTATTATTATTAATTGCTCCAACATTTTTCCTTAGCGTCTAACTCTTGTGGTGTTAATGGAGCCGAACACAATGTTCCCTTTCCTGGCAATTACAACAGCATTGTAAAACTTAGATTATGGTGCATCTTATAGACAGAAATTTGTGCAGGGTATAATAATAATAAAATTAATAAAAATAATAATAATAAAAACAATAATAATAATAATAATAATAATAATAATAATAATAATAATAATAATAATAATAATAATAATAATAATAATAATAATAATAATAATAATAATAATAATAATATTTTTTAGAATTTAAGTGACTTGTTGTGACTTGTTATTGTGCTTCTATAATTGTTATTTTTGCTGTCTCATGATAATTTTTTATCTTTATTTTTAATACGTACCGATTCCAAAATTTTGGCCGATACCTATACCGATACTCCTAGACTTAGAAATGGCCGATACTTTGCCGATAATGATAAATACACAATACTGGTACACTGTTTCATATGATACACAAACTCTATAACAATAAAACATTTAATTTGATACAATATAAGTATACAGTACAACAAATATGTGTAGTAATTTAATTTATCTAAATATTGGTATAGCGTGTTTAATACTATCAGTTTCAAAAGCGTGCAATAAGGCCCTGAGAAGTTGGAATTATATTCCAACGTTTCTCTATTATTATTTATTTATTATAGAAGAATGTGGCATTGCCCTAAAGAAGGTTCCTCTCACTCGAAGTCCGGAAACTCAGCAGTGCTTCCACATTTAGAAATTCGATTTTTTGATCGGGTTGTCAAATTTCCTGAGATTTCCTTAAAAACAAATATATTAAATTATCTTTTAAACTTCCTTTGAGCAAAAACTTCCAGTGAAAAGAAAACCGGATTATTTCTGTAGAGCAATTATGTTAGACACGTGTCATGAGTCTCCAGACCCCCGAAGCTCGGTGCCAAATAATTTAATAATGCCTATAGTCACATTACCTACATATCAAACATCTACACCCTGTACAGGAAGCAGACTGAAGTGTTGTCAACCTGCTTTGAGACAAATAGTGAGTTGGCTTGATGCAGCACAGTGAGCACTCCCATACTACATCTTCCCATAAGTTACAACAAATATCTTCATTCTTTTTATCTCATAGGAATGAAACTCATTAAAACTCACTATAATTAACTACCGTAACTATGTATAATTATATATAAACAACAGATTATATGAAGAAACACTACAGCATTATAGATTAAATGTCTAGTGGTAGTAGACCTTGCTGCACATGGTATAAAAAAAATTGAGACCAAGTCGTAAGTTGCTGATCTTTTTTTCTGCCTCATTTACACACAATTGCAGAGTTTCAATTGTTTCTCTTACTTTGACAATACAACACACATATATCCTTTCCCACTTGATGTATTTATGATACTTTAATAAATATAATACAAATAATAATAATAATAATAATAATAATTATAATAATAATAATAATATTATTATTATTAATAAAGTTATTATTATATTATATATATATATATATATATATATATATATATATATATATATATATATATATATATATATATATAAACAAAGAAGAATGTATGTGTGTTTGTGTGTCCGCACGAGAATCACGGAAACTACTTTACCGATCTGTAGTGATGATGGATGGTGTTATATGTAGTGATGATGGATGGTGTTATATGTAGTGATGATGGGTGGTGTTTTATGTATTGATGATGGGTGGTGTTATATGTAGTGATGATGGATGGTGTTATATGTAGTGATGATGGGTGGTGTTATATGTAGTGATGATGGGTGGTGTTATATGTAGTGATGATGGATGGTGTTATATGTAGTGATGATGGATGGTGTTATACGTAGTGATGATTAGACAATAAAATAATAACAGTTTAATGGTAAAAAAATATACTTTGCTGTACCTATGTAGTGAAAAACATGGTGGAACTTACATACACCATTAATGAACTATTGACAGAAGAAGAAGTTTTGGTGACTGAACAGTGAGACAATGTGGAGCCTCCAGGAGGGTGGCTTCTTATCGTGGCCTAGCAGATGAGCCGCCCGGAGGGCGGCGATTCTGCTAGTATATAATGTATATACATATATATATATATATATATATACTGTATATATATATATATATATATATATATATATATATATATATATATATATATATATATATATATATATATATATATATATATATATATATATATACACAGTGGTCCCTTGGTTAACGAGCGCCTCGGTTAACGAGATTTCGGTTAACGAGTTAACTTCCATAAGATTCTTAACTTCGGTTGACGAGCAATCCCTCTATTAACGAGTTTCTTAAGAGCCGACCTCCACATGTTTTAGCTTGCATTTGGCGGTCCACCAGCTGTAGTATTAGTCCGCCAATACAGTAATCGGTTCTAGGGCTTAAATTCCTTACCCTTTTAGTAAATATCAAGAAGTTTATACTATTCAATCATTTTAAAAGTTTAATATTAAATTTTTTAGTCATTTTAACAATTACTGAACATAATTGAAGGTAGGGGTCACTAGTTTGTGGCATGCCATCCAGCCTGCCAACACAGCATACAGGCATCAGTCTTTGTGTCTTTTCAGTGGAGGTAACATCTTGCTTGAGACTCTCTTCAACTAAATGCTTTTTTCTGTGTTTGCAAGCAAATTATTGGTCATTTTGAAATTTATTTTACATATTGACAATATATAATGCGGTGCAGTGTTGATTTAAAGAAAATAATCTTGAATTACTCCAAGAGAACTAAAATTTTATGGGTGAAATGGCGCCATGGGGTGACTTCTCTTCCACCCCAATGCCTTCTCTTCTCCCTTCTCCTCCACCCCCATTCTAATTCCCATCATCATCATCATCATCCAGGAGCCTTCTACATACACACCTCAAAGTAAGTGTACTTTTCTACTTTTTTTGTTGAATTTAGGCAATTTTCGGTGCGCTGGAACCAATAACCCAAAAACCTATTGAAACAATGGTTTCGGTTAACGAGTTTTTCGGGTAACGAGCAACCTTCTCGAACTGATTGTACTCGTTAACTGAGGGACCAACTGGTCGTTTGACAATAGTGAATTTAAAAAAGGTTTAATTCTCCTTGCCAATATTTTTGCAACTATTTTATAATCTACATTTAAGAGGGTTATTGGTCTCCAGTTTTCAATTAAATTCAGATTCCCCTTTTTAGGCACCATCTTTATTATTCCAGTATTTTGTGACACACTTAATACTTTATTGCTAAAGATAAACTGAATCACTTCCATGATCTCTACCCTGATAAATTTCCACATATGTTTATAAAGCTCTGCAGGTAGACCATCAGTACCTGGGGATCTACCAAGGTTGAGATTATTAATTGCTTCCCATATTTCCTTCTCGTTTACTGGTTTAATTAAAGATTCATTTTTCGATTCCTTTAGTCTTGGTTTACAATTCTCTATAAAGTTTTCACAGTATTTATCATTATTTTCAACTCTTTTATATAAATTCCCCCCAAATTCCTTAATTACATAGATTATGCCTTCTGTATTCACAATTTCTTCACCATTTTCTCTCTTAACCTTAGCAATTAATTCCTTGTTTCCGTTACTTTTTTCTTTACACATCAAATGGCGAGAAAGCTTTTCTCCTTCTATTCTGTCTTTTATTTTGGATCTTATTTTAACACCTTTACAAATTTTGTTCCTTAATTCATTGATTCTGATTTTCAGTGCCTTTATTTCTTCATAATTCACATCAAGGTATTTAGCTTCTTCATAAAATTCTCTTAACCTACTTTGAAATAAATTAATTAGCCCATATTTTTCTTGCGACATTCTGTTACATATTTTTATAAAAAAGTTCTTACATTCTATTTTAGCACATTGTTCCCACCACTGTAAAATATTCTGGTATGTGTTTACTTTCTCCTTAACATGTTTCCAAAACACTCCAAAGTTTTCCTGTACCTCATCTGAGTTTAAAATACTACATTTCAGTTTCCAGAAACCTCTACCTACTTTTACATTTTTGTTAATGTTTACTTTTGACAGAACCATTGAATGGTCAGAAAAACTGACTGGAACCGTATCATATTTTACTATTTTGTTCTCAAACCCCTTAACATAAAGCTTATCAATTCTTGACCCATATTTATCCCTAACATACATAAACTCAGGTTGATAATTATGTATCATAGCAACATCCTTAAGTTTTATTTCCTTTACAAGAGTTGTTAAAGCTTTGGACACCAAACCTTTGTTGTCATGATTGCTGCAATATCTCATGCTGGTAACACAGTTAAAATCTCCCCCAATCATTATATTTTCAATATTATTTCTGATATAATATAAAAAATCATCAGAAAACAATTCTTCTCTCTCCCTTTTCCTTGTATTCCCTGATGGGGCATAAATATTAATAATGGGAATTATATGGTCTAACACGGAAACTCTGACACATAAAATTTGGCCCTTCTCATCCATCTCATAGTTAAGTATTTTGAAAGTGGAATTTTTTCTAACCAATAGTGCAGTTCCTCCTTTTAACAAATGTGTTCTGTTTATAATAATTTCGAAGTAATCATTTAGATAAGATAATTTCCCTGGCTCCTTAACATTATGTTCCTGTATCGTAAGGATGTCAATATTATAATACTTAACCACAGATAATAGTTGCATTTGTTTACCTAAACTATTTAGACCATTCACATTTAATGTTGCAAACATCATATACATCTTAATTATTGTTATAATAATGTAATAAAAAAATCATTTATTTACTTTTTTCCTCTTTGCGTCTCTTTTTCCTTCTTCGTCTGTACTATTATTCCCTTTATTCGCCTCTTTTTTGGCTATTTCTTTTCCATGCCTCTTACTTAACATCACCTTACTACCACTAACTGCTCGTACTGTCCAGCTTTGTACATGTTCAACCTTTTCCCACCATGAATCATCTTTTCCAATTGGATCCATTTTCTTCCCATCATCTTTCCTTCCTTTCCCACATTCCAATCCATTTTCTGTCTGGCTATTCACTTGACCACTCAAATTACTTTGGTTTTTATTGTTTTTATTTTGCTTCGTACAATCCTTTTTTACAGAATTTTTTGAAATATCACCATTCGTTCCTCCATCTGTTTTCACTTTTACTTGATTTTCATCATCACTGCCGTAATTTCTAATTCATTTTTCACCGGTTTGTTCTGTTCTTTCTTGTTTGCATCATACTTGTTTCTGCTTGGTGACATAATACAGGTAACCTCTTCAATTTCCTCCATTCTATCCATGTTTTCACCTCTTGCCACTTCACACTCTGTCCCCGTTATATTTGTTTTTCCATGTTATCTGCTTTATCACATTCGATATTTTCACAAAATATTTTACCTTTAGTTTGATCCACATTATTCCCTCTGTATGTATTTCGACCTCACATGTAGTGGAGGTTTCCTGTGCTGCATTTTCTGAACAATCTGGGTGTGTGGCACCTTCTGGATCTACAGCATCTTGGGATATAGTCTGAACAGGCACTTCTTCCCTTTCTACCCCATGCCGGGTTGTTGCTGGAACCTGACTTACTGTAACACTTTCTACTCCTTCTTTAACACCTGCCCTTGAGCTGTGGATCTCACTAGAAAGTTGTATCGCAGGGAAGTCTTCCTCATTAAAAATGTTCACCTTGTCTACTTCCTCGGTGTGACAATCAAATTGCCAAATGACCTTCATGTCCACATTCAAAACAAGTTTTCCTCTGTCCAGCATAAAGGAAAGTTAAACTATGGCCACCTACTGTTACTGATGATGGAATGTTGTTCTTTAAATTTACCCTGAATGTTCTTGTTCCATTCAACAGTCCGGCCGCTGGTCCTTTTGTATACTTGTTCAGCCTCATTCCTTCCACTTTACCATATTTACTTATGATGTTCAATATAATTTCATTTCCCATTTCAAAGGGAGCAACCTTAACTAATACGTAAGTTATCGTTTTACTAAAATTCATCACTGTTAGGAATTCTTATAGTTTTGTCTTCATATTCTTCACAAAATTTTTCAAAAACAGTGTTTTCCCCAAATTTCACCACCACCTTATTGTTTCTTAAGAGTTGAAGGCCAACTATTTGTTCCTGTTTTATTTTCAGTATGTCAAAAATTACCCCACATACATTTTCATATTCAGGATTACCTGAAAACAACAGTCCGATAGAGTCTATTCTTCTTAAAGGGGGTGTCTACGTGTTTTACCACGTCACTTGCATATGCCATATGGTGTTCTCCGGTCCGACTAATTACCCAAATGTACCCAAATGTAGCCGCAATGAAGTCAAATAATGGTCCTACATGAATAAATCGGACTGTTAATCACTTCTCGACTAGTATTTGGTGGCACGAAGTCACAAAAAATTGGTAAACTTAATTTAATCTGAGTTAATAGATCGAGTGCATGTACCTAACCTAACCTAACCTAACCTAAACCTCGACTAGTATTTGGTGTCATAAAGTCACAGCAAATTGGTAAACTTAATTTAATCTGAGTTGTGTTAGGTTAGGTTAGGTAATGTTAGGTACATGCACTCGATCTATTAACTCAGATTAAATTAAGTTTACCAATTTTTTGTGACTTCGTGACACCAAATACTAGTCGAGGTTAGGTTAAGTTAGGTTAGGTTAGGTACATGCACTCGGTCTATTAACTCAGATTAAATTAAGTTTACCAATTTTTTGTGACTTCGTGCCACCAAATACTAGTCGAGAAGTGATTAACAGTCCGATTTATTCATGTAGGACCATTATTTGACTTCATTGCGACTACATTTGGGTACATTTGGGTAATTAGTCGGACCCGTGTTCTCGGTTTGGTGAGGTGCCCGACCAATGCCACAAGTTTTCCAAAAAAAACTGGCAACGTCCACCATCCACCAGAAAATTCCTTTACACCTACTAGTGCACTATGACTTCATGGACTTTGAACTAAACTTTGGGCTGTCAAAGGCAGCTGCAACAGCTGTATTTCCACGCAAAACAGAGAGCTTCACGAATTTCTGCTGTGTTGACTCCCGTTTTCTGTTGATCCCGTAAAATAGCCACCATCGTTCGTGATACCTGCTCTTACAGGTTATAGGAGCAGTAAGTTAAACAGTGAAGAATTCCACCGTAGATTCTGTGTTATGTCTGATATTGGTTAAATTTAGGTTAAGGGTCTCAATTAGGGCAAAATACCCCCACCGAGCATTTTTCGGGGTAACGACAGTTCAGCAGATAGGACTGATAAGTGCACTTTTGGGGGGTTTTCTGCTTCGGTCCTCCTGAACATCTGTAGCAAATAAAGAAACAGACTGAGCCCTGAAAAGTGATATCAGATATGTCCTGACAAAGTTATTACTACAGATTGAAGAAATGCCTACCAAACCATTTTGCTCATTGGGGAAAACTCAGCTCTTGTCAATTCAATGATTGTTGTATTTCAAGTTCAATATTGTAAATACTGTATAATACACAATTAGTAATAAATGAGTGGTATAAATTAAACATGCAAGGCATGGTGATAAAAACAGTGACCTCAACAAAAATTATGGAAAAATACAATTTAAAATTTATATCAGAGTAATGAGCATTGTTATCAGGTCTGCTTTGGGTAATGCCTAAAACTAATTGGGAACGAAGAGAGAGAAAGAGAGAGAGAGGTGCAAATCAACGAGGAAGGGAGAATGATTTATAGTCTGGTATTATCCACACCCGCAAAAAACACCCACCCATAAAAATCTGCCCGCAAATATCCCAACCCCCCCCAAAAAAAAATAAAATACACCCACAAGCAATCCCTACCCACAAAGTACCATCACCCACAACTCCCCTTCCACCCCACCCACAAAGGAATCACACCGACAAGTGATTCACACCCTCAAGACGTAACAAGAGAGGGAAGGAGACCGTGAAGGCGTATACAACGTGAGTGAGACATTACTGTGGCGTTGATGAATGGCACTGGGGTACGTGTGTGGTGTTGTGTAGTGGGCGTCGTCTTGGGTCATTAGAATCAGTCGGTTTTTGGGAGCAGGTGTGGGGGGGGTCTTGCTTTTTAGGGTGTTCAGGTGTGTGTGTGTGTGTGTGTGTGTGTGTTTGTGTGAGTGTGTATATGTGTGTGTTTATGCTTTGTGTTGTGTGTTTAAGGGGTGTGATGTATCGTTGATTATGATGTGTTTTAAGGGTTGTTGTGAGTGAGCGCTTAAGGGGTGTGGTGTGTGTGTTTAAGGGGAGTGATGTGTGTTTAAAGGGTGCAGTGTGTGTTAAAGATGTGTGGTGTGTGTTTTAAGGGTTGTGGGTAAGCGTTTAAAGGGTGTGATGTGTGTTTCAAGGGTATGGTGAGTGTTTAAGGGGTGTGATGTGTGTTTCAAGGGTATGGTGAGTGTTTAAGGGGTGCGATGTGGTGTGTGTTGAAGAGGTGTGTGTGTAGTGTTCAATGGGTATGATCTGTGTTTAAGGGATTATGGTGTGTTTTAAAGGTTGTGAGTGCGTGTTTAAGGGCTGAGGGTGTGTATTTAAGAGCTGTGGAGGGAGGGATGGGTTCTGGTGTGTTGTGTTGAGAGTCTATTAGAGCGTAGTGTGGGCGTGGCCTGGACGTGGCGCGAGCAAACTTAAGTGCTAGATGGCGTGTGGGCTATGACGTTATTCCTGGGGTGTACCTACAGTACATGTGCGAATACTCGACTACACCATTGTCCTAGTGTATGGAAAAACACTTATGGAGGAGGTAATACATTTCCATTTACACATAATACCTACACCTACGTCAGTTTTCGTACACCATACTGTTGTGACGCACACTACCTTACACGCTCTCGCACTACATACAATACACTACGCTACTCTACTTTTCACAATTACTACAATAACTTACACTTACGCTTACTGCACAACACCAAATTTCGCTACACGTTATGTTACGCTACACTACACTGTCACACGCCTCACCATATTTCGGTATACTTCAGTGAATCTTGTTACATTCTTCACCATCATTGCTTTAGATAATTAATCACACAAATCTCCAAAATTTTAGAACCTTGAAACATGACATCACACTGTAACGCCGCACCACATGGCCACTTTAACACTGTACCACAACACTGTAACACACCATTGTATCATCGTCGTATCACACTTTTAAAACTGCACCATTGTAGTATATTGTTTACACTCGATGTAACTACACCACACCATAACACCACACTGCCACTACACTACACCACTACAATACTATAGCATCGCTACACCGCACCATCATACCACACTATCACTACACCACACCCTATAACCATCACTATACAACTAAACCACATTACCACACCACTACATCACCTCACCACACCACCACACCTCCTCACCACACTATCACACCTCTTCACCACGCAGCTACATCTCCTCACCACATCACCACACCTTCTCACCATACTACTACATCACCTCACCACACCACCACACCTTCTCACCACGTCACTACACTTCAACACACTACCACATACACACTCGAAGCACCATTACACCACATCATTCAGAACACTGCCCTACCACTCGAAATTTAGCAAAACACACACACACACACACACACACACACAGCCCTACACTCTACACCACGTCCCTGGATAACTCAGTAAATACACACAGATCAACTCGCCCAAGCTATACATATGTACACATCCTATACAAACGTGTACACGACCTCTATACAACTTTTTAAAACACGTTGCCTCGAGTTATGTTATGCTTTATTCACACACGTACAGTTGAGTAAATTTTGGGTCAAGTAAAGTTGCGTTGACTGTAATATGTATCTTCACAATTGTATACAGATGGGGTGAACAACTCGGCTCCTGACAGCACCAACAGCGAGCGGCTGTAGTCAATGTCTTGTATGATACTTGCAACGCTTGTGGGTTATGGCATAGGGGTGCGGTGACGGCTGTAGTCAATGTCTTGTATGATACTTGCAACGCTTGTGGGTTATGGCATAGGGGTGCGGTGAGAGAGAGAGAGAGAGAGACTTATGCTCACTGAACTGTTTTATTTTACCTTGTTAAAAGATATCTACGATCCACCAGCGGTCCACCTCCTTCATGCACTTCCAGCCCTCCACCTACTCCACATACTACCTCAGTCATCCACCTCTTTCACACACACACACAAATATAATGTATCATGTATATAATAACACAGACAAAGCCCGAAAATATTTCTACTTATAACGCAAAAAAATGAAAATAAAAATGGCACCACAACAACCAACCTCCACCACAACCACCTTCCACTACAACACTACAACAACACAACAATTAGCCACCATCACAACCAAACACCACCACATCCAAACAATACCACAACCAATGAACACCATAAGTACTCAACATCACCCCGACCTCCACTTCTACCACCACCACAACAACCATTGCCAGCATCATCACCAACAACAATACGTCCACCACCATCACAACCACCACCACTACTATCACCACCACCAAACAGTCATAACAAAATTAAATATATATATCTAACACCAGGAAAAAAACATTTAACAAAACACTAGAAAAAATACAAAATAAAACACAACACACCAAAACGTAGCCAAATATAAAAACACAAACACACACAAACACACATAAAAAAACATAGAAATAGAATTCACAACTTTTCCAACAAGGGAGCAGTTTGGTACACCGAGAAAGTAACGTTATATTACACTAGGGAGAAATATTTATGCAAGTATATGACGTATGTAATGATAACGCACATTCTAATGACCGTGTTCATTCTGCATCGCGTTTTCTTTCCTCATGCAAGTTTATTTTTTGTTTTGTTTTTAATTTGGATTAATAGTGGGTTTTTATTTTAAGATTTTGTTACCAGACTTATTTGTTTAAATTAGTTTATTTTTACTTAAGAAGGTAATGTTGTTTTTCATTGTTTTAAATATTGATGCTATATCTAGTGGTGGTAGTAATGGTGGCTCTGACGGCCCTGCCGCCTCATTCCCCCAGATAAGAATCCAGGATGTAGGCCTATGGGGGTCTGGGAAGTGCTGAGGCGGATCATTTGAAAATGCATAATGGAGGTGGTAAAGGATGATGTCAGGGCAGCAGCAGGGAACCTGCAAGTTTGTGTTGGCCACCAGGCTGGAGGGGAAGCTGCCATTCACTCCATGAGAACGATATTTGTGCAGCGTGATTGTGAGGCCGTTCTCCTGGTGGACGCTTCAAACGCATTCAACATACTTAACCCCAAGGCCGCACTGCACAACATCAAGATCCAGTGACCAAGGTTTGCATTATATGTTGAAAACACCTATAGGAATCCATCAGACCACTATATAGTAAACAACAAGGCTCTAAGAGGTGATACCATCATACAGTCAACCGAGGGAACAACGCAGGGGACCCTGTTGCAATGGCAATGTATGCAATAGGCCTATCCGTGCTCCAACACACAATCAAATTTTAAACAACTCAGGTCAAGCAAGTGGCGTACGCAGACGACCTTACAGGAGGAGGAAAAGTGGAGGACATCAAAAAGTGGTGGGACCTGGTAATATCACGAGGTCCACAAATACTGTAGGGTACCACCCAAACGCCAGCAAGTCCTTCCTCATTGTGAAGCCAGAACATTATGAACGGGCAATGGAGGTGTTCGGTGGAAGTGAGGTCAAAATAACAAAGGATGGCCAAAGACACTTAGGGGCAGTAATAGGCACGACGGACTTCAAGACCGAGTACGTAACGGGAAAGGTGAATGAGTGGGTTAGGAAAATCCAAGCTCTGTCTGAGATTGCTAACACAGAGCCACATGCGGCTTATGTGGCATTCACCCATGGAGTCAAGTATCGCTGGAACTACCTGATGCGCACTATCCTTGATATCGGACCCTCCTCCACTCTCTGGAAGAAGCTATCAGCGTCAATTTCATTCCCAAATTAGTGAAACACCTTAACTTAACCCCAGCAAAAAGATCACTCCTTGCACTACCACTAAGAGTGGGAGGAATGGGATTAACCAATCCAGAGGAGATTGCTGCCACCGAACATCAAAACTCAGTTAAGCTCAAGGCAGCCCTCACTGACCACATAATAGCTCAGAACGCAACAGGGGAGGTGGATACCAGTGAAGTAAACAAGATTCGAAGGTCCATTACGACAGAACGACAGCACAGCGAAAGTGAAAAGTTGTAGCAACTGATGCTGCAAGTACCAGAGAATTTGAAAAAAAAGTAGCAGGAGGTGGGCGCTTCGAAATGGTTAAAAATGTTACTGATAATGGCAAATGGTTTCAGTCTCAATAAACAAGAATTTACAGATGCCATTCACTAAGGTACAATTGGCCAGTAGATGGTTTGCCCTCCCAATGCATGTGTGGCTCTTCCTATGACGTCGATCACGCCATGGTGTGCAAGAAAGGGGGCTTCATATGCATGAGGCATGACGAAGTAAGGGATCTCACAGCAAACATGTTGAAGGAAATCTGCCGTGATGTCAGGGTAGAACCGACCCTCCTTCCATTGGACGGTGAAAATTTCCAAAATAAGACTTCAAACACATCTAACGAAGCCCATGTGAACGTCAGTGCTCGTGGATTCTAGATGCAGGGACAGCGAGCCTTCTTCGACATCAGGATTTTTTATCCCATGGCTGCATGTCACCGTAACTTAGCTCTCAATGCTGCACACAGGAGGAACGAGAACGACAAGATAAGGGCTAAAGGGAGAGAATTCAGAACGTTGATCAAGGCAGCTTCTCTCCTCTGGTGTTCACAACCTCTGGTGGGATGGGACCAAGTGCAAGATGCTTCCACGTCAGACTCGCAGAGGTGCTATCCAAACAGGTCTGCTTTCTTTGCCTCAGGGGAACGAGAGCATCGGCCCCAAAGCCGACAACAGGTGCAGATATTAACTAAGAGGCAACTGTCACTGAATGCTGCATAGATATGCGGCTCAACTGACTCAACACAGCCAGGGTAGCTACATATATACTAGGATAGGTAATCTTAACGCAATAAAATGGCAGCGAAGGTATGGCTATTGGGGGAGGCTGAAGGCCACGTTAAAAAAAAAATAGTAGTAGTAGTAGTAGTAGTAGTAAAAGTAAAAGTAAATATTAGTAGTAGTAGCAGTAAATGATCTCAGTAGTATTAAGGTATTTTGACCCCATTCAGATTTTTGGGGGCTAAATACTACTTTTGGGGGGACCATTGAATCTGCTTGGAGTCAATTAGGAAATTTTGAGACCCATTATAGTTTTTAGGGGCCCATTGGATGTTTTGGGGACCCACTGGAACATCTTAGGGGCCCATCAGAACTTTAAGAGACCCGTAGGAAGTTTTAGGGGCCATTAGACGAGTCACGAGGCACTACGACACAAGAAACGTCAGTGAAAGTTAATACCGAGAGTGATTAAAGTTTCCCAGGCGACTTACTCCAGGGGAAACAAGTAATTGCTCTGCTGATGTTATGAAAAGTGACAAGCCAGAGAAAGAGAGAGAGAGAGAGAGAGAGAGAGGCATAAAGAAAGTGTAATGGCTCTGGAGGTCCAAAGAGAGTGGGATTAAATATGAGCTCTCTCTCTCTCTCTTGGTTGCTTTTCTGTATATTATGTTGAAAATTTATTTATGATTTATATGCGTGTTGACTAATATGTATAAATTGATTGTTTATGGATTCATGTGAAAATTACAGGTATGAGTACAGGTGCTGTCATAGATGTTGTTATCGCCGCTGGCTTCAACTACAGTGCTGGCGTTGCCTTACCCGAACAAGCATTAAATGTCTCAGCCTGCGACCACGTGCGCCGCTCCCCCACGCGACCTGCATAGACAAGATGCCCTGATTCTGCTGAGTGTATGGTTTACAGGGTGACATGGCCGCCTGGCCTCCATGATTCAGATCGCCCTCTATAGTGAAGCTGTGAGGGCCAGCCCTCTGTGGTGAACACCGACTCCCAATTCTGGCCGAGTTTTGTGCTGGAATAATTTACACAGTACTATTGTCCCTTGGAACACCATACTGGTTTGCATTGACCCGCACTTGTAAGCACAGCCAAAGTGATGACTTACCCCTCAGTACTGAAATATTTTGCACTAATTATGCCTACTCGTTTCTGCCTTACCTGGAGCAATAAGACAATGCGGAAAGAAGTGTAACTAAGATTAATAGAGTTATGAACCTTGTATCATGTGATACTAACTAATTATGTATCAGATAGATCACCATGTAATACTAATGAACGCCTTGTTCTCTACTGGTTTTGACCACATCAATAAATATTGAATGCGTCAAAAGTCGGGTTTCAATCATTCCCTTCGACTTGCCCGTCACCTGAACGTCCTTAACCAAGGCGTTTACAGATGTATTACAGGTACAGTTACAAATACAGGTGCAGGTACAGGCAGTTACAGGTACAGGTACAATACATATACAATTACAGATACAGTTATAAGCACAAGTGCAGGTACTGTACAATAATTGTAACAGGTGCAGATAAAAAAAGAGGAAATAATATAAGAGAGAGAGAGAGAGAGAGAGAGAGAGAGCAATTAACTACCATCAGCTCACCTTCCCTGGATGATAATTACACTGTCATGCGCATCATGCAAGGTCTTTGTTTCCTATTCAGTATTATCAGTTCATGACCATCTTACACTAACCTGAGGAATGGTAGGCGGTCCAGTAGGGGCTTCTGGCTCTGTCCCACGTACCTAAAGAGAAAGAGAGACTGATGAAAGATATTTATTATGGATAGAGTTTCTGAATTTACTAGAGAGGACTCGAAGGATGTTCGTGTTCAGGTGGAGCTATGTTTTGTTTCTTGTTAGTTGGAAGAGGAGAGAGAGAGAGAGAGAGAGAGAGAGAGAGAGAGAGAACGATCATAATAACATGCCATCAGCTGCCTTCCTCTTCACAGCAATAAAAATGTTAAACATACACACACACACACACACATCTCACTAAGGACTACTATAGCACTCTCTACCCTTGTTGCTCAAAACGTATAATTGACCCTCCCTAGATAGCTTCTTAATTGGCACTCCCACCCTAGTTCTCTAATTGGCACTCCTACTCTGTTTCTCTAATGGAGTTCATTACATGGATCTAAATTGCCTTTTCTTCGTTCTGGTGTCGGTAAGGGAGTCTTGTCACTTGCCTGGGAATTATATTAACATTTTCTCCTGGCGATGAAAATGAGAATCATACTATGTAGTTATATATATATTCTTCTGGTACTGCATATTGTATTATGCTGTTGTATGTTTTTTTATGTTGTTGCAAGTTGTGTTATGTTGTTGTATGCTGTTATACTGTGTTATACTGTGTTATGCTGGTGTATACTGTATTATGTTATTGTATGAAGGTGTTTGCTTTTATTCGTAGCCTCTTGATCTTCGTGCCTTTTGGAGGTTTGCGTGTAAAGAGTCGATCTCGGTATGGGAAAACTTAAGTACATTTGCATGATATATAAGGTAGACTTCTTGTTATCTACCGACACATGGAGAAGAGAAAGACAGGGGAGCAAGCAGTGGGAGGAAGACACGAGAAGAAGAGAGAGGGGAAGGAGAAGTGGGGAGGAAGACACGAGAAGAAGAGAGAGGGGAAGGAGAAGTGGGGAGGAAGACACGAGAAGAAGAGAGAGGAGGAGAGGTGGGGAGAAAGACAAGAGAGAGGGAGGAGAGGTGGGGGAGAAAGACACGAGAAGAAGAGAGAAGGGGGAGGAGTCACCTCACCCACTTATTCACCACAATGACTCACCTACACCCACTTAGTCACCACGATGAGTCACCTACGCCCACTTAGTCACCACGATTGGTCACCTACGCCCTCTTAGTCACCACGATGAGTCATCTACACCCAACTAGTCACTATGATGTGTCACCTACACTCACCTAGTCACAACGATGAGTCACCTACGCCCACCGAGTCACCACGATGAGTCACCTACGCCCACTTAGTCACCACGATGAGTTACCTCACCCACTTAGTCACCACGATGAGTCACCTACGCCCACCTAGTCTAGTCACCACGATGAGTCACCTACACCCACCTAGTCACTACGATGAGTCACCTATGCCCACTTAGTCTAGTCACCACGATGAGTCAGCTACGCCCATTTAGTCACCACGATGAGTCACGTACGCCCATTTAGTCACCACGATGAGTCACCTACGCCCACTTTGTGACCAGTCTCAACCCTCCTTGTAAAGCTTAGTGTAAAGTATCTCTCCTCTTCCTCTCTCAGTTCTCTCCCTTTAGCTAAAGCTTTTAACACACTTCCTCTATATTGTTATTGTTGTTGTTGATGTTGATGTTGTTGTTGTTGTTGTTGTTTTCAGTTCTCATCCTTCGTTTCCTCTGGTAAATGTTTATAATATACTCCCTCACCCCTCTTCACCAACCCCTCCTCCCTCATTACTCCCTACTCTGAGTGGCATACTCCCTCCTCCCTCATTACTCTCTTCTTCCTCACTACTAACTTACCCCTCCCTCACCACCTTCCTCCTCCCTCTATCAGCCTACCTGTCCAACATCCTCTCCACCCTCACCTCTCTCCACCCATCCACTTACGCTATAGCCTTTATCTCCCTCAATATAGAGCGCCCATTCAATTCTCTCCCCCCTCTGCCTTCTCCCTCTCCGCTCTCATCCCCGTCTCTCTCTCACTCTTCTCTTTCTATATCGCTCTCGCCCCTCCTTCCTCTCAGCCCTCCTCCTTCTCACCCCTCTCACCCCTCCTTCCGCTCCTTCCGCTCTCCCTCACTCCTCCCCCTTCGCTCCCCCACCCCTCCTCCTTCTCTCTCTCACCCCTCCTCCCTCTCTCCCTCACCCCTCCTCCTTCTCCCCCCCCCCTCCTCCCCTCTCTCCTCCATCCTCCTCCCTCTCTCCCTCCCCTCCCTGTTCTCTCCCTCACCCCTCTTCCCCAACAGCTTTATGACAGCTATTCGTTCACAACCGTAATTTTCTGCTCTAATCCAATTTCGAGTGGATGTCCCCATGTCTCTCCCCTTGTGGCCACACTGTCTCTCCCCTGTGGCCACACTGTCTCTCCCCTTGTGGCCAAACTGTTTCTCCCCTTGTGCCAACACTGCCTCTCCACTTTTGGTCACACTGTCTTTCCCCTTGTGGTGGCCAGACTGCCTCTTCCCTTGCGGACACAGTGCCTCCCCTCTTGTGGCCACACTGTATCCTTCCTTGTGATGGCCACACTGCCTCTTCCCTTGTGGCCACAATGTCTCTCCTCCTGTGGTCACCTTGCTCTCCCCCTTGTGGACACACTGCCTCTCCCCTTGTGGCGACACTGTTTCTCTTCTTGTGGACACACTGTTTCTCCCCTTGTGGCCACACTTTTTCTCCTCTTGTGGGCACACTGTTTTTCCCCTTGTGGCCACACTATATCCCCATTCTTTGGCCACAATATATCTCCCCTCGTGGCCACACTGTGTGTCCCCTTGTGGCCACACTGTCTCTCCCCTTGTGGCCACACTGATACTTCCCTTGTGGCCATACTGATACTTCCCTTGTGGCTACACTGTCTCTCACCTTATGGCCACATTAGGGACCCCCATACAGACTCATCGGTTGGCTGTCGTCAGACCAACATCCAATATTAGTCGATTCCATTCTAAATAAATTTAACCTATTCTGAATTAATTTGACCTCATGCATCATAAGCTAACCTAACTTAACCTAACCTAACCTAACCTAACCTAACCTAACCTAACCTAACCTAAACTAACCTAACCTAACCATTATCGTTAATTTGGTGATATACTGTGAGAGAAGTCCGAAAGTCATTTAACTAATCTTGATTACTTGGAACCTATCCGAGGTCCCTCCCCCCCCCCCCACTATTAACATGCTTCGTGGGATTTTATTTGTGGTAGTTTTGTCCCATGGGATGTCATATTACAGGGTTTAGTCCAATAAAAAAATATTATGTTGGAATGTTGTCTAATTACTGTAGCTATTGTCCAGTGGGATTTTGTCAGGCAGAATTTTATTCCATAAGAATTCAATAGTTGGAAAAATTGTCCATCAGAATTTTCTACGGTGGGAATTTTATGGAATAAATAGTTGTCCGAGGAGAAATTTGTCAAAAAAAATGTGTCCAATTAATTGTTTCAAATAATATTTTGTCCAATGTAGTTTTATCCATGACCCCCAGCTAGTCAGTGGTCCATGGGTAACATATAATTAACGTAAGTACAGTAACTATTTCCAAAACTTCATTAATACCCCCCCCTCACCCCCTTGTATTACACCACGCCATTTAGGGGGGAGGGTGAAGGGCTCGTAAGGCCATTTTTCGGGGACCAGGTAGAGCCATTTTTTGAACGGCGTGGGCCATTTGCACTATTATGCTCAGGGGACACTGATGAAACAGGAATGTATGTTCGCTTGTGGGTACAAGAATATATATTTTGTGTGAATGTTTGGCCAAAAATTTTGGAGGTTTTGGCGAATGAGAGAGAGAGAGAGAGAGAGAGAGAGAGAGAGAGAGAGAGAAATAACCAAGTTTAGATAAAGAGTGCACAGTGACCAAGTAGATTATTCACTATTAAACGCCACATACTGCATTAAAGTTAATTATACGCCGACACAACGTTTAATCTTACCCCAAAAATAACACTTTGTTTCGTTATTTCTCTTTATTAATTCAAACGTTTAATTAAAAAACGCAAATGGATGATATAATTATATTTAATTGTCTGGTCAACAACGGCAAGTGGGAAGTGTCTATCTGTCCTGGTCTTTCTGCGTAGATAATTTGAAGTGAAGTAATTATATTAATGGACAATAATCATATATCATTTAGAATTAAGTAAATATATATTATGATTATTTTATATACATCAAAATTACATTATTTATACATTATATACTCAGGGAAAGTGTTAAAGGTTAAAGAGGAGATAATGTGAGCAACATGCAATACTCGGAACATACTGTAACTATAATAACAGTAATAACACGTATGATAGATATTTGTAAAGTATCTTAACTGAGAATATGGATAGAGACTTAAATTATCACAGATCATGGTAAAATACAGGTAAGGGGCATTGATTCACAGGTAACTTATGCGTCCCTCCCAGGTAAGCGATGGGTGGTTCACAGGTAAATTATCACCGAGGAGCATGTGTGGAGGTACTGTACAGGTTGACCTGCTTTATATATGTGGGGGTGAAGCGTAGGTCTTTGTGTAGACAGACTGATGTATTATTATTATCATTATTATTATTATTATTATTATTATTATTATTATTATTATTATTATTATTATTATTATTATTATTATTATTGTAATTTTTCATTATTACTATTATCCAGCAATAACTGTAGACGCACACCTACATAATGAGCATGACAGAAATCAAGCCTAGTTCTTTAATAATACAGTATTGACATACCAGAGTCTTTGTCATGTAAAGTACAGTCATGAACCTGTCAGCTCGTCAACCAACCCTTAAAATGGAATACACTTGGCTCCCCTGACGCAAACTGCCTGTGTTATTTCTCTTGCATATCACTTTAATCCACTCTGAGAGTACCTGGGCTAGTGCGACCACTTGCGTGTGTGACTACTGTAAGACCACTGTTGTTTTACCCATGATAGCTAAGTGGGTATATGTATACAGTATAATACCCTGCATATAGTGTGTAAACATGGACACATGCATCAATCTCTCTCGCCCTCCATCCCATCCCTCCTTTCCTTCCACTCACTCTGTCCTTTCTTTCTCTTCGCATCCATTACCTTCCTCCCTTCCTGCTCTAAACTATTAAATCTCCACGCAATGCCTTCCTCCCATCCCCTCTCTCGCTTTCCCTCCCCTTCCCCGGTATGACTATTATTGCGAGGATGAATTGTCAGCATACATTTTCTATGACGCTATTAATAATATTAATTTATGGGGATAACTGAAACATTTGCGTATCAAGGTAGCAAGCAACATGACTATGTTTAGAATGTGATCCCTTTAACACTTAGATTGGGCAGTATGGGGGGATGGGGAGGAGGGGGAGGTTTTTAGTTTTTAGTTTAACAAATTTATTGGCAAAGCTTGTAGTACAGTTTGCCTATTCTGAGTAATTCAGTCAGGTCTTGACACTGAGGGTGGTATCACTTCTCACTGCCACGCAGGACAGAGGTTCATACACAAAGAAACACATCATATTCATTAACAGCTATACTGTATATAGAGAGGTCAGATTCATGTGGGTAATGTCACTGTTCACTGCCATGCAGGACAGAGGTTCGTACACAAAGAGATGCATCATATTCATTGACAGTATGTATACACACTGTTACGAACCACGCCACCAATTGTCATGATCTACCTACCCAGCACTACGAACCACGCCATCTATTGTCCTGATCTACCTACCCAGCACTACGAACCACGCCATCTATTGTCCTGATCTACCTACCCAGCACCACGAGCAATGCCATCTAGGGACGAAACACGAGTATAACTAGCCTTAGTTACCACTCAGGGGTTTCCCTTCTCCATATCCTGGTTGTTGCATCACCTCCTACAAGTCTTCTTCATCAGCTCCAGTTCGATGAGAGTTCAGTTCACTCTGGGAAGTGACCACAGGATCACCTATCCTGGAAACCTACGGCACAGTGACTACCTACCGTCTTCTACAATACTCAGCCTTACTCGTCAGCCATCTCAGCTCCGCACTTAAGTATTTGTTATCCTATATTGCATCCCCGCGTCCACTTGCTTCAAAATTGTTGTATGTTGTATAAATATGTATATACTGTTAATGTTTAGGTTAAGTATGGTTAAGGGTAAATAATAGAAAGCTGAATATTTTGTTAAGGAATTTATGGTACTTTATTATACACAACAAAAACTGGCATCCTTTGTCTACCCTTTTATAGTCCGATTGTCTTTGTTTTTTGTTGTTGTTGCCTGTTGGGATCTGGGTAGACTTTTAACTATATTATAAATCCCCAACTCGTAACAACACATATACATATACATATATATATATATATATATATATATATATATATATATATATATATATATATATATATATATATATATATATATATATATATATATATATATATATATATATATACACATATGCATATACATAGGTCAGATTCATGTGGGTAATGTCACTCTTCACTGCCATACAGGACAGAGGTTCGTACACAAAGAATGCATCATATTCATTGACACTATATATAGGTCAGATTCATGTGGGTAATGCCACTGTTCACTGCCACGCAGGACAGAGGTTCGTACACAAAGAAGGAAATACATCATATTCATTAGCAGTATATATAGGTCAGTGGTTCACATACATTGGAGTCATATTCTAATTGAAGACTAATCAGTGTGGGCTAGCAAATTTGGGATAAACAGCAAGAATGTCCTCAAGCACCCCTGATTCAATGTAGTAATTACATAGTTCAAGATACAATAAGTCAGGTGGCCTGAAGTCTTTGACAGTGTCACATTCAATAATATAGTGTTCAAGTGTATGCTTTAAAGGTTTATCACAAAGTTTACATGCTGAGTGTTCCGGTATGGGTACAGCGTTACTAACTTGCCAGATGTGTCTGTATCCTAGCCTAATTCTGGCCACGACTACATCACATTGTCTGGTTCTGTCCTTATGCTGGCCATACCGGTACCTCTTGTCACAAAATTTGTCATATTTACTAATGCTACAACTGCCAGGTCTCTCTGCATTTCTCACTTCTTCTAGATCAGAGTTCATGATTCTGACTTGAATGTTTTTAATTACAGCATTGGACAGGCCAAAGTCACGGTCAACATTTTCTTTCTTACATGCCTCATTGGCCAGTCTATCAGCACGGTCATGATACCTGATTCCAACATGGGACGGAATCCACACAAATTCGATACGAAAGTTGTTCTCATTGGCAGTTATCACATTCCTTTTAATATCACATACAACTTTAGACATAGAGCCTGACGGGCTGTTCATTGATTTCAAAGCCCTTTGAGAGTCACAGAATATCACCCCACCTCCATTTTCTTTGAGGTAGTCTGTTGCTAAGTAGATTCCAGTTAGTTCAGTTTGTGTTGTGCTGGCCCAGTTGTTCAGCCTTTACTTGTTTTACACTATCTGGGAGGAGAGGCGGTGGGGGTGGATGGGTTTTCACTTAAAGTTTATAATTGACGGTGAGTTTGTTTATTGTTGTCACTGATGTTTGGAGAATATAAATTGGATCATAATTCTTGTGGATTATATTTCATGGATTTAGAGAAAACGGTTGATGATGTACTGTCGTTTAAGGGATGAGTCGTCTTCTTCACCTCCTCCTTCCTCCTTTGTTTACTCCTCCTTCCGCTCCTTTCTCTCCCTCCACCCCCCTCCCTCCAACCCCTTTTCCCCGCGTTTTCACCCCTTCCCCCAATAATTCCTCCCTCCCCTAATCTTCCCGTCCTCCCCTCCCTTCACCCTTCCATCCAACCATTCCAATCCCCATACCTTGACTGACACTCACGTTGACCATTCTTATGATAATTATAATCGTAGATAGAGATAAATAAAAAAGTAAAAATAAATAATTATAATTAAAACAAAAAGTTTTCGTATCGATTTATTACAATAATAGTATAGCAGCAATCCCAGTGGAAAAAAAATAGCGAAATCGAACACTTCATTCCGGTGTTAGCCGTCTGCTCCAGTATTACCACCAACTGTAAACCTTCCGTAATTGCATAATAAGCAGTCAAATTTAGCCAATTATATTACAAAATTATAATAAAGCATACAGAATTACGGTCTACAACAAAGAAATATTATGAGGATCTATTATGATGAGTTGTACTGTATAGAACACGATATTGAACATCAATGACAAAAGAACAAACTTCAAGATAGTTATACATTTCAGTTACCAAATAGTTAGATGTTATCATTGCAAGCATTCAGTAAGTATTAATTTTTACCCAAAGGAACTCCATACTAACTTGGTAATAACAGTACATGAATACGTTTATATTGAGAAAAAAAATGGAAATTTTCTGAATGTCAAACTGAACAATTACCAAAGATCATAACTTATACCTTAGCTGTTAATGTTAAAATAAGTCCCGGCCTAGAAAACAGTGCGTTAATGTTCGAAATAAGGCAAACAGAGTATTGGGTTTTATATCTAGAAGTGTAAGTAACAAGAGTGCAGAGGTCTTATTGCAACTATATCTTGCGCTAGTCAGGCCGCACCTCGATTATGCGGTTCAGTTCTGGTGTCCCTATTATAGAATGGATATAAATTCACTAGAGTCGGTGCAGCGAAGAATGACAAAAATGATTCCGGGGCTTAGAAACCTTCCATATCAGGATAGGTTAAAAAACTTAACTTGCATTCCCTAGAAAGACGAAGAGTGCGGAGAGATATGATAGAAGTATTTAAGTGGGTGAAAGGAATCAATAAAGGGGATATAGATAGGAAGAAACTGGTTCACAAATAGGGTGGTGGACGAGTGGAACAAGCTTAGCAAATTTGTAGTAAGTGCGGGAACTCTGGAAAGTTTCAAAAGGAGGCTAGATAGATTCATGGATGATAGAGAGTGGTAGTAACTCTCGACAGGAGCTGCCATGCACAGGCGAACCGGCCTATTGCAGACTCCTTATTTTCGTATGTTCTTATGTTCTTATATATATATATTCCACTGTCGTAGACAGTCATTTCCTAATACAATATTTATGACTATCTTTCACTATCTTTCAGTTCCCCAAAGAAACATTATGGACTATATCTTCTACTGACAGACTGTTGATGGCAGCCACTCCAGAACTAAAACTTTCTAGCCAAGGACACAAAGCCAGAATTGTTATGTAGGTTACCTCCCTCAAGACATATTGACAGCATAATGATATAGAATTCTGAGGATGTTTCTTTATGTTGTTGTTTACCGAGTCAGAATTTAAACAGGATTTTGTCATGTGGCAAGAGTGGTCCAGTAATACGGTTCTCAGAACGCTGTAAGTGATGGTTGTTTATCGGTAGAAGTGACTGAGGATGGCCATGCGATTTGTGAATATTTTATACCAATTTTGGAAATATGATATACTGTATATGTGTTGACGGTGAGCGCCACAACGCAGGAACGACGGTCATTTTGTTTCTAGATGAACGCAAAGTACTTTTATATTTAATTGTTTCTCTAAAAGTCAACCTGATAGAAAAAAATATTATTGATGACTTCTAATATAACACTCCTGGATATTGTATTTACTGCATGAGATTTTCATCAGTGATTTATCTGCCCCATTTTCTTGTACATACTGTATGTCACTTTCTTGCTCCACACTATCAATTTCTGATCCACTACTAACCACAACAAATTCATTTATTTGTAGTCCATCGATCACTATCTTACGAGGTCGATTATTTTATTTATTTATTTATTTTTAATCACAGATTGTTAAATACTGATCAGATCAAAGACACAAAAATCATCCATATTCTCGACCCTTCTAGATTAAGATTCCTTAAATATATTCATTCACCTATTTGACCATCACATACACTGGAAGTTAACACACTGTCTATCAACTTAAATGTGGTCAAACTCTGCTGTCATAATCTCACAATATACATGGAAAATTTACCCCTGACAATCCATTAATCACCTGTAGTGGACAGGGTATGAAGGATGAAGGATATTTCCGGGTAAAACATGGTAAAATAATGATCATAAGACACTAAAATGATATATCTACTTGCTTTGTACCCGAAAAAATTAATAATTTACAATAAATATTCAGCCGAAAAATCAGCCGTGTCGGCGGGTGTTGTAGTCTGCTACTTATTTGTTTACGTTGGGACCAAGCGGGTTGCTCGGTCCAACCATACTATCACGTCCACAAAAAACGTAAAATTTCATTATGGCTCTTCGTGAAAGATGTTTTTATTGTTACCAGATATCAAAGTAAGTACTTTCTGCTTAATGTGGCAGGGGGTCCTTCCCGGGCTAGGGAGTTAGGTAAGGTTAGGTAGGTTTCTTTGGTAAGGTAGGTTAGGTTCTATTAGGTTCGGTGGATTGTCGTATCGTTTTGATTACTTATTATCATCCAAAGAACATCTGTGGAAAATTTGAACGAAATTGTTACGAGTTGGGGATTTAGAATATAGTTAAAAGTCTACCCAGATCCCAACAGGCAACAACAATAAAAAAACAAAGACAATCGGACTATAAAAGGGTAGACAAAGGATGCCAGTTTTTGTTGTGTATAATAAAGTACCATAAATTCCTTAATAAAATATTCAGGTTTCTATAATTTACCCTTAACCATACTTAACCTAAACATTAACAGTATATACATATTTATACAACATACAAAAATTTTGAAGCAAGTGGACGCGGGGATGCAATATAGGATAACAAATACTTAAGTGCGGAGCTGAGATGGCTGACGAGTAAGGCTGAGTATTGTAGAAGACGGTAGGTAGTCACTGTGCCGTAGGTTTCCAGGATAGGTGATCCTGTGGTCACTTCCCAGAGTGAACTGAAATCTCCTCGAACTGGAGCTGATGAGGAAGACTTGGAGGAGGTGACGCAACAACCAGGATATGGAGAAGGGAAACCCCGGAGTGGTAACTAAGACTAGTCATACTCGGGTTTCGTCCCTAGATGGCGTTGCTCGTGGTGCTGGGTAGGTAGATCATGACAATTGATGGCGTGGTTCGTAACACACCCCCCCTCCAAAGACCTCCATAGCGCGGGCGCGAAGGAGGTGATCACCTGGTGCGTCTGGAGAGTAGCTGCTGTATTTCCACTGGAGCTGGGGATAAGGAGTCCGCAAACAGGTTGTCCACCCCTTTATGTTCCTGACTTGTAGATTATAGGGCTGGGTGAGGAGAGACCAGCGGAGGATTCGCTGGTTGGAGGTCTTGTTGGTTTGGAAGAACTTGAGCGGGTTATGGTCGGTGAAGACTAGGGTTGTTTGTGGGCGAGATTGGAGGTAACATTCAAACTTCTTTATTGCCAACACCAGAGCCAGGGCCTCCTTCTCTATGGTCGAGTAGTTGGTCTGATGTTTTTTCAACTTGGCGGAGTAGTATGCCACGTAGGGTGTGTCAAAGGAGGGAAGATCAGCTAAAACTAATGGCCTATCACTTTTTTGGTAGATTTTAGTGTATATAAACAGAAAATAATTTCAGTTTCAATGTTTTGCAACCTTTTGCTAGGTAAATTTTAGCGTGAAATTTATCGAAAATCTAACGTACAGCTGCATTAGTGCATTACAATTAAATAGTGAACATTGCTTTCTGACTTCATTCTTTAACAACCCAACTAACAATATTTTTTTCTGTTTCAGATTCTGATGCATTTATAAGTTGATAATATTTACGATGGCTGCTTGTGTCAGGACGAGGAACCAAAAATCCAGCCATCTCAGTCACTATCTTGGGTCTGGGAGAGAGCTCCTGAAGTCGGAGTTGCCTACATTGAGAGATGCTTTGAGATACGGTGTTTTAATCAGGCAAATCAGTGAAAAGAACCAAAACTTACACAAACAAAGACATTGCCAGTGATATGACCAAAGTTGTCTTGGCACAGTACACTCTGGCTAACGCTCAGTTCAAGCCTCCAGTCATAACAAGTCAGAAGAAGATTAGTGAGAGACTGCTATCAGTTGGGAAAAGGCAAGAGATATCTCTCTTGGGGAGAGGAAAAACTTGCAGTTAAGGACAGCTTTGCAAGCAACTGGACCAGTTATTTGACATAATTACTTGCAAGTGCCCAATTGTTCTCTGTCCTGAGTTTGATGCGATCGTGACTGTAAATCCGAGGCCCACATCTCCTGTATTTGCAAGCGTGAACTGAAGATTCCTGTGATCGAACTGGCATTTGTCAAAGCACAGAGAGAGAAGACTGGCAGTATAGGGGCTCTCATGATTTCTAGCCAAGATATTCCGGAGTCCAAGAGACAGGAGGCTGCCACAGAGAGACAGAAGAGGAGAAGAGTTGCCGAGGAAAAGAGACTTGAGAAGGCCCAGGGTGAGGTAAAAAAGGTCGATGATTGGAGTCAAGCTGATTCAGAGTTTAATGACTTCCCCATGGCTGATCCGAGTGCTGACTAGGAGAATGGTGACTTTGTCCCTAACCCAGAAAATAATGATCCCAAACCTTCCAGGCATAAAATTCGAAATAGGAAAGATATCCCGAGCATAGCTCTGGCCAGCATGCGACACCACACTGGTCACAGAGAAACTGCAGAGATAGCAACAGCTGCCTGGGTTGACGGTGGTTTGATAACACCTGATGATGTTCACCTGGTGATAGATCATAACAAAGTAAGGAGAGCTCAGGAGAAACTTGTCAGTAACCTAGAAGAGGAGTTTGATAAGGGGATAAGAGAAAATGGAATCAATTGTTTGTTCTTTGATGGGAGAAGGGATGACACTAAAGTGTTCATGAAAGTTGGAGATTCTGACAAGTTGTTCTCTGCCATGGTGAAGGAGGAACACTACCCTGGGCTGCAGTGAACCAGGAGGGAAGTATTTGTGGCATTTCACTCCAGAGAACAGGGACATCAGGAAACCACCTTGAGATAGTGGCAGATAACATTGTTAACTGGCTCAGAGAGAACGTAGACCAGACCCCTGCAGGCCATTGGAGGGGACAGCACCAACACGAACACAGGGTGGCAAGGGGGGGGTCATACAGTGGATAGAGCGGAAGATTGGGAGGAACCTGGTCTGGATTGTTTGTGACCTCCACACTAACGAGTTGCCACTCAGACATCTGATCCAGGAGCTGGCTGGCAAGACTCTTTCAAACAACAGATGGTCTGGTCCTCTTGGCAAGATGCTGGACTCTGCCACTGAGTTAGAAATAAATCCGAGCTTTGAAAAATCACAGTTGGCCCTCCACTCGTTGAGCTTGCACATACTGTCATTGACGACCTGAGTACTGACCAGTACTATGGTTACATGATTTGCAGTGCCATCAAAACTGGGGTCATGCCTGATAGACTTGTTTACCTGCAGATAGGTCCAGTCTCACATTCTAGGTGGCTCACAACGGCTCTCAGGTTCTGCAGAATTTGGGTCGCTCATCATAAACTGAAAGGGAACCAGAAAGGGAACCAGCTTCACAACCTGAGACTTATTGTCCAATTCATCGTGAGTGTCTACTTGCCAAATTGGTTCAACACCAAGGTCAAGTCATCGTTCTCCGAAGGTCCGAGGCATGCTCTCTTCCAGCTTGAGCTCCTGAGGAGTCAGCCAAGGAAGGTTGTTCAGATTGTGGAGCAGACTGTGAGGAGATCTTCCTGGTATGCTCATCGCGAGGCAGTTCTGCAGACAATGCTCTGCAGTAAGGATGAGGAGGAGAGAAGAGTGGCAGTTAAAAAGATCTTGGATATGAGACTTATGAGAGGATCTGGGCATGACGAATCAGTTGGTGACGATTCCTTCAGGGTCAGGAAGACTCCTGAAGTCAATCTAGGTGCCAAGACCCTCACAGATCTCATAGATCTGGATAACATCCAGGCTGGCAGTGAGCCCCCTCTTACCTGCAGCCTCACCAATGTTCAAGTCAGAGCTTTCCTGGACAGCCCCATGCATGTCCCTGCCTGGCCCTCGCACACCCAGAGTATAGAGCGTTGTGTACAGCAAGTGAGCGAGGCCAGCAGTCACGTGTACAGCCAGGAGAGGAGGGAAGGCTACATCCGAGCTCAGGTGGACAGCAGGGAGGTGATGAGTAGAAACAGAAGCAAGAAAAACATGTTCTCTATGGTGTGCAGCAACACCGGGTCGTAGAGTAAAACCGGTTTTTGTATTTGATGATTTTGTTTTCTAAAGGAATATTAAATTTAATAAATGTGTCAAGATCATTCGTTTCACTATTCTGGATCATTTCATCCTAATAAATTAACCTGATACATTTACTTTACTTTAAATAAGCTATTTAGTGGTGTTGGTAAAAGGGTGGGAATACTGAATTTTCATAAGATTTCAAGTTAAAATTTACCTAGCAAAAAATGAAAACTTTTCAAATCTGAAGATATCACATGATTCTGCACATAGAACTACATCATTAATACCATGGGCCGATTTTTCAAACTCAAAAAAAAAAATTCGCCTCTGTATGAGGGGTCCGGCCACGCTGGAGAAGTTACTGCAGAACCGACAATAGTAGCCGCACATCCCCAGGAAGCGCCTGAGTTCCTTCCTCATCCTTGGAGTGGGGAAGGACAAGATGGCTTTAACGTTTGCGTCCTTGGGTCTCACCATACCATGCCCAACGATATGTCCCAGGTAAGTCACTGAGGCCCGGCCAAAAGCAGATTTAGCCAGGTTTATGGTGAATCCAGTCTCTTGCAGTCGTGAGAACAGTATCTCCAAACGCACCAGATGTTCATCCCAGCCGTCCGACACCACCACCAAGTCATCCAGGTAGCCGAACGTCCCATCTAGGTCCTGAATCAGGTAATTGATTGCCCTCTGGAATGTGGCCGGAGCATTAGAAAAGCTAAACGCCATAACCAAATATTGAAAAAGACCAAATGGAGTTATAAATGCTGAGATTATTTTTGCCCTATCCGTGAGTCCCACTTGATAATATCCTTTCAACAGGTCCACAGTAGATATAAATTTTGCACAGCCTATGCTGTCTATTATATCTTCAATCAAAGGTAAAGGGTAGGAGTCTGAGACAGTGACCTGGTTCACTTTACGATAATCGGTACAGAAACGAAAAATGCTATCGGGTTTTGGAATGAGAAGGCAAGGTGAAGCCCAGGGGGAGGTACTAGGCTCAGCTAAGTTATGTTTTAACAAAAAATCTACCTCCTTTTCCATAATCTCTCTTTTTTGTGGATTTAGTCGATATGCTGATTGCCTTTTTGGGTTGTACATCATCTGAGATTAGCTTAATATCATGTTTAAGTATATTGCAAAACCCTGGGAGGTCTGACGTGACTTTAGGAAATGTTGATAATAACTTAGTGAGATCTTTTGCTTGAGATGGATTCAGAACAGAAAAATACTCATCCAAGTTGTTGAGTATGTGACTGTTAGCAGGGTTTTCTTTAGGTAGAGGGAAGTCTAAATTCTCCAATGTCATCTGTCTCCGGCTCCGGCCCTGACAAAACCGTATGCAATACAGGTAGGCTTATAGCCTCTGGGATGTCTTCCTCTGACTGCCTGGAATGGTAAAGTTTCATGAGATTAATGTGAACAAGTTGTGAATCTTTTCTGCGATCAGGAGTATGGACTATATAGTTGAGGGGAGATAGTTTATTAGCAACTATATAGGGACCAGTAAACTTGCTTTTAAGGGGAGAGCCTGGAATGGGTAGAAAGAGTAACACTTTGTCACCTGGAGAAAATGATCTTTCAACTAATTTAGGTTGGGACTTCACCATTTTGTCTTGGACTTTTTTTAAGTTTGACTGAGCAATGGTTCGGACTTCAGTTAATTTGTCCCGTAAAGTGTCAATGTATTGGGAAACTGTTGCGGGCTTAATAGATGGAGTGTCAAACCACTGCTCCTTTACTATTTTAAGGGGTCCCCTAATTTGTCTCCCATATAGTAACTCGAACGGGGAGAAACCCAATGACTCCTGGGGACATTCCCTGATGGCAAAGAGTAACAAGTCTATGCTTTCATCCCATTCCTTTTGGTGTTCTATACAGTATTTTTTGAGCATTGATTTGAAAGTTTGATGGAACCGTTCCAAGCAACCTTGGGATTGTGGGTGGTAAGCCGAAGATGTACAATGGTCCATACTGAGGTTTTTCATCACCTGTTTGAACAAAGATGGATCAGATTGTTGGGCTTTAATGAGCTCACCCTTACTAATGGTCTTATTGTACAGATCTTCTGTGGGTAGGAAGATATTGGAGGTGGTTTTAGATGAAGAGGGCCCAATTCGCACACTCTGTGACCGGGTGACAGCACAAGATGGGAAAAGGTGAGGAGTAGTTTCTTCAAGGTCAGTGGTGGAGTTGACAGGTAAGGGAGAGTCGACTGTCTTTATGTTGGGAACCACTAGATCTCCTACCAAGTCATTACCCAATAATAAATGAATGCCGCTCACAGACATTGGATCTTTCCTAATGGCTACTTGCACTTCCCCAGTAATCAAGGGACATTGGAGGTGCACTTTAGCTAAGGGATAGGAAGAATGGGATGAGAGATCTGAAATTAGAACACTCTCATTAGTAAATGCGGTAGATATATCAGGAATGACGTTAAACAGGAGGATAGATTGTGCTGCGCCCGTATCACGTAGTATACGAATAGGGAAAGAACGAGACCCCTCTATGATTGAAATTTTTCCCTCATAGGTGAATGAAGAGAAGAGATCCTGATGGGGCCTTTCCACATTGGTGGTTGCTATTGGTTTGAATTTGGGATCCAGGGAACTACTTTTAGAAGTTCGACACTTTGGGTGTTTACAAGACTGGATCGTATGGCCTGGTTTTTTACAGTAAGAACAATAAAACTTGGTTGCATCAGGGGGGGTAGGTGTGGGACCTTTCGACCTACCACTCACGCCCCAAGGTTATCATCAGAGGAGGACCTAACATGTCGGAAAGTACCACGTTCTCTACTGCCCAGTGACTCCACCAGCAAGGCGTACGCATCAGCCAGCTCAGCCGCACGCCCTAAATTAACCTCTCCACGCTCCTCCACATGCTTCAAGATGTGAAATGGTATCTTGCTCTTCCACTCCTCCAGGACTACCAAGTTTAACAAATCCTGAAATGTGGAGGTCTCTGTAGCCTCTAACCACTTCTTGAAAAACCTAAGCTTTTCTTGAGCAAACTCAACAAAGGTGTGTGAAAATGTTTTGGTTAGTTTACGAAACTTCTGCCGGTATCTATCTGGCGTGATAGCATAAGAGGTGAGGATATTCTTTTTTACGTTATCATAGTCATCAGTCTGGTCTAAACAGTTATAAACTCTACGAGCCTTACCACATAATTTAGGAACTAACACCGACACCCACTGGTCCTTAGGCCACTCATTCTTCCCGGCTATTTTCTCAAAAGTCCTAAATGACCCGTCCATATCGGATTCATCAAACCCGGGAACAAGGGAAGAAGCATTAGCAGGGTTAAAAGCAGCTAGTTTCTCTTTTAATGCCACTTCTTTTGATTTAAACTCCATGTTAAGGTGACTTCTGTCTCTCTCACCTGTAGTTCTTTCAGTCTAACCTCCTGCTCCAACTTGGCCTGTTCCAACCTTCCCTCATGCTCCAACTCATACTCCAACTTGGCCTGTTCCAACTTGGCCTGTTCCAACTTTTCCTCATGCTCCAACTTGTACTCCAACTTGGCCTGTTCCAACTTGGCCTGTTCCAACTTTTCCTCCTGCTCCAACTTGGCCTGTTCCAACTCGAGTTCTTTCATTTTGATTTGGAACTCGAACCTAGCTCGTTCTAGTTCTAAGGCGTCTACTCTTTGTGCTTTTTCTTGAGGGCTAGCCAGACCTGAGGCAACTTCTGAGTGAGGAGGGGTGGTGGATAGTGGTTGAAGTTTCTTGGACATGGGCGTTAATCGGTCAACAGCGGATTCTTTTAAAACTTCTTGTTGAACCAACATTTCAATTACATGATTTTTTAACATTTCCTTAGTCAGTTGCTGTGAAATATGGGATATTGTAATAGTTGGCTATTTCTTTCCATTCTTTCTTCAGGATATTAACACATAATTTAGCTATGGAAGGATTTTCAATAAAATCCTGGAGATCAAAACCTGAGGTGGCCATTGTTAAGAAAACTAGGATAAATTAACTAATGGTCAAAAGATAAGATAAATGGATTACCCTAGAAAATATCACGGCAGTGGATAACCAGAAAGTCCAGGAAACTAACCAAGTTATACCTAGGGTAATTACACTTATGAATATTGTTCTTCTGATAAGATCCTTAAATAAGGATAAGGGACTTGAAAGAGGAAGGGCGTATTACGGCATTAATATAAAGATCCGGATTAACATCCCTTAGATACTTGAAACAGGAAGGGCGTATTACGGCATTAATATAAAGATCCGGATTAACAACCCTTAGATACTTGAAACAGGAAGGGCGTATTACGGCATTTATATAAAGATCCGGATTAACAACCCTTGAGTAAACAGGAAGGGCGTATTACGGCATTTATATAAAGATCCGGATTAACAACCCTTGAGTTACTTGATTATTGACCCCGAATGAGATAATGAGAAGAACAATAATTGAGGCTTTATAATTATGGGGTCCTGGTAGAGCGGGGCGTCCCAAGATATCACTTCACCCTAAACTAGTGACTATGGAACAGCCTACTCTGGAGCGAGGGTACGGCATTAAACAGATCCGGATTCTTCCCTACACTCGATAAGACTTACTACACGACTGCCACGTGTAATAACAGGTAAGCCTTATGACACTTGGAACCTAATATCCTACGTCTGTCACTCTTACTGTACGATAATACCAATATATGCACACACATATGAAGGAACTTTAAACCACCGTAAAGCAATTGTGAACAGAAGTGACTGGGAGGAATTATTAACAAGGAGTAACAAGGGGGGAAGAAATATGGCACTTAAGGTCGTGTCCTGTCACGGTCGCCATTTGTTAAGAGTTGGGGATTTAGAATATAGTTAAAAGTCTACCCAGATCCCAACAGGCAACAACAATAAAAACACAAAGACAATCGGACTATAAAAGGGTAGACAAAGGATGCCAGTTTTTGTTGTGTATAATAAAGTACCATAAATTCCTTAACAAAATATTCAGCTTTCTATAATTTACCCTTAACCATACTTAACCTAAACATTAACAGTATATACATATTTATACAACATACAACAATTTTGAAGCAAGTGGACGCGGGGAGGCAATATAGGATACCAAATACTTAAGTGCGGAGCTAAGATGGCTGACGAGTAAGGCTGAGTATTGTAGAAGACGGTAGGTAGTCACTGTGCCATAGGTTTCCAGGATAGGTGATCCTGTGGTCACTTCCCAGAGTGAACTGAAATCTCCTCGAACTGGAGCTGATGAGGAAGACGTGGAGGAGATGACGCAACAACCAGGATATGGAGAAGGGAAACCCCGGAGTGGTAACTAAGACTAGTCATACTCGGGTTTCGTCCCTAGATGGCGTTGCTCGTGGTGCTGGGTAGGTAGATCATGACAATTGATGGCGTGGTTCGTAACAAAATCGATAAACATAATCTGGTGTTAATCATCTGCTCCGCGATTGCCAGTCCGTATTATAACGATTTGGTAGAAAACGTATTTGTTTTGGCTTTGTTGATTGACTGGAGAAATACAAAGCTTGTTACCGGCGATGTGACTGGTGTTTGAGCAGCCATGACAGCCGATATCTCTTAAGAGTATCATACTACACCCTGCTACTTGGTGCCTCAGCGAGTGTGTGATAATATCCCAGACTTGGTGTAGTGTTAGTGGTGTGTTAAGCCATGCGCGCGAGTGTGTGTGTGTGTGTGTTAAGGATTACTCGGCTTCAGCAGTGATGGTAAATGTAACATCTTGAGACTTTTGAACAGTTTATTTGTTTGGTGAAGAGGAGTATTTTTTATTTCTTTATTTATGTTAGGTTAGGTTAGGTTTATTTATTTATTTATGCTATTACTGTGGCTATCGCAGTGGCTATTGATGCTGCTATTGCTTTGGCTATAATCTAATGCTATTCTATGGCTACTGCTGTTATGCTATTGCTTTGGCTGTAGTCTGCTGCTATTGCTGTGGCTATTGCTCCTGCTATTTCTGCTAAGCTATTGATGTAGCTATTGCTACTGCTATTGCTGTGGCTATTACTACTACTAGTGCTGTGGCTATTGCGACTACTATTGCTGTGGCAATTATTGTGGCCATTGCTGCTGCTATTGCTATTGCTGTGGCTATTGCTGCTGCAATTACTGCTATGATATTACTGTGGCTATTGCTACTACTATTTCTGCTCTTGCTATTGCTCCTGATATTGCTGTGACTATTGCTAGTGCGATTGCTGCAATGCTATTGTTGTGGCTATTGCTGCTGCTATGCTATTGTTGTGGCTATTGTTATTGCTGTGACTATTGCTGTTGCTATTGTTGTTACGCTATTGTTGTGGCTATTGTTATTGCTGTGACTATTGGTGTCATATTATTGTTGTGGCTATTGCTATTGCTGTCGCTATTACTATTCCTGCTGCAATGCTATTACTGTGGCTATTGCTATGCTGTGGCTATTGCTGCTACTAGTGATGATATGCAATTGCAATGACTAATGCTATTGCTGCTGCTATTGCTACTATACTATTGCTGTGACTATTGCTGTGGCTATTGCTGCGGCTATAGCTGTGGCTTTTGCTGTTGCTGTGGCTATTGCTGTTGCTGCTATGCTATTTATGCGGCTATTGTTGTTGCTGCTGCTATTTATGTGGCTATTGTTGTTGCTGCTGCTATTGCTATTGTTGTTGCTAAAATAATAACAACAGCAACAACAACAACAACGACAACAACAATATTCTTTATGATAATAATAGTAATAACTCATACAAGTCACAGATTCTTTTAATTACACAGAGGGGAAACTATTCTATCAGCGTTTCATTGTTTGTTTCAGCTGTTTCACCTCAATTAAGGTTTCCCCCTCTTCGATTGTCCCCTCTTCCCTCATTCTTATTACTTCCCTACGTTTATTTCCTACATCTCTACCCTTCTTTCCCCCAATTCCTTCCCTTACTTTTTTCTTTATTTCCCCCAATTACTTTTTTCTTTGTGTCTCCCTAACAATTTTCTATCTCCTGGTGGTCCCTCTCACACCCCCTCTTGTCAATATTTCTCTCTCTCTCTCTCTCTCTCTCTCTCTCTCCTTCTCTTCCTCTCCCTCTTCCTGCTTCCCTTACCTTCCAATCACCATTTGTCATGGAGGTAATTTGTACACAGGTAATTGCTTCGTTCCAGACTCTCACAGTTTATGGGTGAAGTGTTATCTTGGGCGGGGTCCTCCAATCTTCGGTAGTTTTGCGTCCGTCTGCATATATCTGCGTCCATCAGCGACTGTCATTGTCCGTCTGCTTAGTATTTTTGCTCTTTCCATCTTTTGTGTTCGTCCACTGCTGTCTCCGTTCGTTTGTCTCTGTCTGTATCCGTCCGTTACGGTCACTATGCTTCTATATCCGTCTGCGTCCGCCCACTCCCGTCCATCCCTCTCCGTCAGAGTATCTAATTGATTATAACAGTAATCGCTCTCCAGTCGGGTTGCTTCTGGTAGGTGACAACCCCTGTATGCCTGAGTTCTCAGGGGTTCCCAGTTAGTTTTAGGATTACTCCAAAATACACCTGACAACAATACTCATTACCCCCACAGATAATTTAAAATATATATATTTGGTTAATATTTTTTGTCGAGGTCACTGTCCTAATTGTGCCGATTTGCATGATTGCAAATAAAATGACCAAAAGTGCACCTAACATTACCCCCGAAAAATGCCAAATTACCCGCCGTAGGAGTAATTTACCTCTAATTGGGTGCCCCTGTAATAATACATACACTCCTTAAGCCCTCTGCCACATTCTCCTCCTCTTACCAAGCTCCTCCCTCAACTAATTTTCCTCCTCCTACTCTCACCACCCTCCTCCTCCTAGTAATACTTCTACACCTACTATTACTACTAATTTCCTCCTTCTCCTCCTCATTCTCATTCTTCTACTCCTTCATCTCTTCCTCTCCATCCTGTTAATATGTTTTCACCTCCTCCTCAACCTTTTACAGTTCCTCTCACTATTTATTGTCCCTCTCCTCTACCCGCCCCCTTCCTGCTCCTCTGTCTCCTATCCTTCTCCACCTCCTTCTATAAACTACCTACCTCCTACTACTATCCTTGCCCCAAACCTTTCTCCTCACCCTCACTTTCCACTTCCCTTCCCCTCCATCTCTTTTATAATCTCTCCACCACCTCTTGCTCCCTCTCTATGTTTCCCTGTCCCCTCCGATTCTCATCCTTCCTCCCTCCTCCACCTCCTGCTTTAGCTTCTTCTCCACTGCTCCTCATCCCTCTCCTCCTCACCTCCTCTCCCATCCACACCCTTCTTTAGCTTCTCTCCTTCTCTCCCTCCTCCTTCTCTTCTACTCCTGCCCCTCCTCCTCCCTCTCTCCCAATTTCTCCCCTTACTCCTCCTCCTCCCCTTCCTCCTGCACTCCCCATTGTCACATTGTTTCCCCCTCCCTAATCACTCTGTCGATGCTGAGAAAACAATCGACCTTATAAATATTTTTTTACCCAGATGCTGAGATAATGCCCATCCCTTTCAGTTGTGGATTAAGATTAATGTTTATGGGCATTCAGTGTTAGTGACTGTATGTATGGGCTGAGTCGTTCACTATCGGGATTATGAACTGGATTATTCCCTGTCGGGATTATGGGTATATTTTTCTTTGTCGGTGTTATGAAGTGGATTTTTCTCAGTCAGGATTATGGGTTGGATCATTCACTGTCGGGATTATGAGCTAGATCGTTCACTGTCGGTTCACAGGGTCAATCATCTTTGTCAGGATTATAGAGTAGATGACGTTGGTGGCTGGATGTATGGGCACGGTGATTAGGTTTTTGGTAAGGTAAGGCTAAGATAATTCATTTTTAGGTAAGGTAAGATAAGTTACAATTCATTACGTTTAGGTGTGTTAAAGTTTTGCTAATTAGTTTTTAGGTTAGGCAAGGGTAAATAAATTAAGTTTTAGGTAAGGATAGGTAAGATAACTAGGGTTTTAGGGAAGTTAACGTCTATATAATTGGATTTTAAGTAAGATTAGTATACTCGTAAGTTGGTTAAGAGAAAGATTGATTCTGTTAGGTGAGAGTGTATAGGGCATAGGTTAGAGGACGGTGTATGGAAGGAAGTAAGGCGCAGGATGGTGGACGGAGGATAAGACTGATAGTTACGGGTTAAAGACAACACACAAACAAGAATTCTAAAACAAATAAAAGCTGTATTAAAAAAATAAGAGTCAAGAGTGAGCCAAGAGGAATTCGATCGGGATAATAGAAGGTCAAGTATGACTGATATAAAATAATAAATCTTTTTATCGAGCCGAGGGAAAGATGTATTCAACTGGGTTCAAGAGGGGAGTGGTTCTCGTTCCATCGAGTTGTGTTCAGAGGGTGTTGTTGAAGAGAGGATGAGGTCCTATGTTTAGAAGGACAGAGAGGAACAATTTATTTCCCTGTGTCTCTTTGTCTTTATGTCTCTCTTATCTCTAATTTTCTTTGTCTCCCCCTTCTTTCTTTTTCTCTGTCCCCCTTCATTTCTCTTTCTTTCTCTCTCATTTCGATTTACTTTGCCACCCTTTATCTATCTCTTATCTCTGTCTCCTTTCTTTATCTCTCTTTTTCCTCTATCTACACACACACACACACACACACACACACACACACACATACTCAAAATATAGCTTTAAAGAGGTGTATTTAAGGGAAATGGGCCGTTTAGTCCATTCGCATGTACCACTATTATTTAAAACGAGTGAAAACTGTTTTATTTAATGGCAAAGTTTCATTACCTCAGCATCTGTAGGAGAGTGTGTGTTTTTTCCGGTGGATTGGTTGTTTGGCTGTGTTTTTTCGATTGGTGGATGATGAAATAGAATTTTATTTAATTCAAATGGATGGCAATTTGGAATATTCTATTCTGTGGATGGATATTTGGAAAAGGTGTGTGTGTGTGTGTGTGTGTGTGTGTGTGTGTGTGTGTGTGTGTGTGTGTGTGTGTGTGTGTGTGTGTGTGTGTGTGTGTGTGTGTGTGTGTGTGTGTGTGTGTGTGTGTGTGTGTGTGTGTGTGTGTGTGTGTGTGTGTGTTTTAAGGTGCAAGCACTGCTTGCTTCCTCTCGCTTTCAGCTACCGCCGCTGGCTTACCCTAGTGGCGAACAGGGAAGCAACTTGCATAAGTATCCCCCTGCCAGTACACAGCCCCTTCACCATCAAGAATTCTGTTGTGCCTCTTCATGGCAACACACGTTAATTGGGTGCCTCATGGGCCCAAGCTAGACCAGCAGGGAATCTCGGAGCAGCAGTGGGCCCCAGAGAGACGGCTCATAGGCTCACTGGCATGTGGACACACAGGGTGCCCACCAACCACTGCCCCACTGCCTTGCGGATTAACCTTCATAGGTATAAGGTTACGGGAGTAAACCCCGAACGAAAAATCTGCGGTGGAGCCCCGCAGCAGGCAGACATGCTTACCGAGTGCCAACCAAACCCCAACAGCGGTATAGGCGGAAGAGGTGATCAGCCATGCGAACTCAACGACTATACCGGTGGACGAAGGCAATGCCTGATGGACAGGCTACTGAGGTGAAACCCAACAAACTGGGCTATCGGCACTCCATTGTAACTCTCCCTCTCCACAGTCGTTGCACCACTTGCACCACTGGACCAGGAACAAGGAGAGCCAATGCGTGTGGTTGCACTCTGCGTTCCTGCCTCACCACAAAAATCAACCCACGAGCAGCCACCATCAACCTCATCATACTTCTCATCATCATCAAAACCCCTTTACCCCAAAAGTCCCATGGCGACGGACGAATGGTGACGGGGGACAGGCAGAATTAACTGCCGGGAATCTCTAGTCACAACTCTGCACATGGGCGGCACCGATAAGATGGGCGTTTATGCACTGGGATCTAAGCATCAGTGCAATCCGGTCCTGTCTGTGCGACTGAGCAGCCCTTTCGAGAAGCCACTCTGCTCACCCCACATGGGGAGGGGACTAGAAAAGGTGCCCTAAACATAGCCTGCCTAAAGAATAAACCTGTTGGGCAACTGCACCCAGTAAAGTCATCCTTCTGCGGTCGAAAACACAATCATAATCTCAAATCCAAACAAAAACAAACTATACAACCTCTTGTAGTCGCTGCATGGAATGTCAGGACCCTTCTGGATACTGGCACAAATGAGCGTCCTGAAACAAGATCCGCCCTTGTGGCAAAAGAGCTGGCTTGGGATAACATCGATATAGCAGCCATTAGTGAGTCCCGGCTCTCAGACAAGGGTCGACTCACATAACGTGGGTTTGTCTACTGTATACCTTCTTCTGGAAGGGTGAGCCTGCTGCGGAATGAAACCGCATTTATGGAGTTAGCTTTGCCATCCGCCATTGCATCTTACAAAGGCTTACTGAAATGCGTGTTGGGATCAACGACAGCCTCGTGACGCTCTGAGTCAAATTATTATTATTTTTTTTTTGTAAAGATGGGGAAAGGATGGGAGGCAAGCTGGGGCTTAAGGCACAGCCAGATATGAAAGAGAGAGAATTCAAGACCGATAGTCGTGGGGGGTTGGAAAACAAGTTTAATGAGTATGACACAGTTTGTTGGCTAACTAAGCTAACCTAGGATTTACGATGAGGTTGCACAACATAAGAACATAAGAAAATGAGGAGTCTGCAATAGGCCGGTTGGGCTGTGCATGGCAGCTCCTGTCGAGAGTTACTACCACTCTCTATCATCCACGAATCTATCTAGCCTCCTTTTAAAACTTTATAGCGTACCAGCAATTACTACAATGTTGCTAAGCTTGTTCCAGTCGTCTACCACCCCATTTGTGAACCAGTTCCTTCCTATCTCCCTCCTAAACTTAAACTTATCCAACTTAAATCCGTTGCTACGAGTCCTATCCTGCTCGGATATTATAAGAACTTTATCTATATCGCCTTTATTGATTCCTTTCATCCACTTAAATACTTCTATCATAGATCCCCGCACTCTTCGTCTTTCTAGGAAATGCAAGTTTAGTTTCTTTAACCCATCTTGATATGGAAGGTTTCTAAGCCCAGGAATCATTTTCGCCATTCTTCGCTGCACCGACTCTAGTGAATTGGTATCCATTCTATAAATAGGGCACCAGAACTGAACCGCACAATCGAGGTGCGGCCTGACTAGTGCAAGATATAGTTGCAATAAGACCTCTGCACTCTTATCACTTACACTTCTAGATATAAAACCTAATACGCTGTTTGCCTTATTTCGAACATTAACGCAATGTTTTCTAGGCCGTAGGTCCGGGCTTACAAGTACCCCTAAGTCTCTTTCACAAGTCGACTTCTCTAGGTTGATGTTGTTAAGGCTGTATACATTGACAGTATTTGTTCTTCCAATATCCAGTACGCTGCACTTGCTGGTGTTGAATTTCATTTGCCATTTTTCTGACCACTCCTGCAGTTTATTTAAATCCTCCCGTAGTGCGTTTGCATCCTGCCCTGAATTAATCTGCCGCCCTATTTTGGTGTCATCCGCAAACTTCCTTATGTTACTGCTGATCCTAGTATCTAGATCGTTTATGTAGATTATGAACAAGAGTGGGCCCAGTACTGACCCCTGGGGACTGGTTACACAACCCCACTCAGATTTAACTTTTCTCAGAAGCCTCTGATGCGGTACTCTGTCAGACGCTTTGCTAAAGTCTAAGTAAATAACATCGTAATTTTCCTCGTTGTCTACTACCTCGAAGACTGTCCTAAAAAACGTCAGCAGATTTGTTAGACAAGATTTTCCATTTGTAAACCCATGTTGAGAGTCGTATACTAATTTGCTTTTCTCTAAATGCGATCGGATGGTATTTACTATAATTGATTCAAGAAATTTCCCTACTACTGACGTCAAACTAATCGGCTGGTAATTTGTCGCTGATGCTCTGTCTCCCTTTTTGAATATGGGTACTACATTTTCCTGTTTCCACAAGTCTGGCACAACTCCCTGTCTATTGATTTTGTAAATAAATTAACAAGGGGTCCGCTAATCTGTTCCTTACACTCTTTCAAAACTCGAGGGAAAATTTCATCCGGCCCTGTGGATTTTGTCTGCTTTAATTTATTTATCTTCTTAAGAACATCCTCTTTTCTGATAGTGATATTCTTTAATTTATCTTCTTCATTTCCCCTAAATATCAGTTCCACCTCTGGCATTTCCCCTGAATTTCTTTTGTGAAAACTGATAAAAAGTAGCTGTTTAATGCTTTGCTTATTTCCTCACTGTCATCGATCATTTCCCCCCTCCCTGACTTTAAAGGCCTAACTTTGTCCTTGGCCTTTGTCCTATATACCTGGAAAAATCACCTGGGATTCGCCTTGGATTCTCTTGCTATCCTGATTTCGTAGTCCCTCTTTGCCTTCTTTACATTTTTCTTAACATTCTTAGATAGTTAATTATACCTATTTCTGAGCTGCTCCTCCCCTCTCTTTAATTTCTTATAAATTCCTGGGAGGGGAGGAGCAGCTCAGAAATAGGTGGCAATGACTAGTTTGATTTTACAATTACATGTTTATTAAAATCTTATTACTGTATTGCGTTATGGGCTCACTAGATTGTGACTTGTTAAATGCAATCATATATCATCTGATTTTTAATATAAGGTGAATCGTTTTTGTAGTGAGGGCAGACTCCGTGGCCACCAGGCGTGGGGTCGCCCTCCGTTGATGTCATCCCCGTGTAGGTGGTCTGGGCTGTGAGGGTCGTCCAGGAGCTTGTCCCAAACCTTCTTCCCTAGGCGATGGAACCTGACGTTAAGGGCCTCCGTTTTTATTTCTCAGGTGCAGGGTTTCCACTGTTTCGTGGTAGGGTGCCACTGAATGACCTCAAACAATTGTTTTGGAAGCTCTGTAGTTGTTGTATTTGGGTCTTCTCGAGCGTGAAGTGTGGTACGTGTGGGTACTCCAACACAGGCCTCACCAGCGCTTTGTACAGGTGCACTCATATCTTCTCAGGCATCAGTTTAAAACGTTTTAATTTGGCGGGGGCGACTTTGGCTTTCTTTAGTCTGTCCTTCACGTGGGAAGTAATGCTCGTCAGAGAGATGATGAGGCCGAGTAACCTGCCTTGTCTAGCGTACTCAGTCTCTTCGTCGTCGATCATCAATGGCGCCGGCTGGAATTTGGCTATGGGTATGATCTCGAATTTCGTTTTGTTTGTTTTTATCTTCCATTTATTTTCATACCCCGAGATATCCGCTTGTTAACTTTTTTTTCGAGGATTTTGACTGGTACCCGTAGTAGCGATATTGGTCGAAAGTTTTCAACTTTGTTTCGAGGCTTTCCTGCTTTTGGAATGAGGCCGATAACGGCAATTTTAAACATCTTAGGGAAGTATCCAGAAGCGAAAGAGGCATTGCATATATGAGCAAGACTCTCTATCATGTTGTCGTGGAGTTCGGCCAGGATCTTCTTGTTAATATGGCTTTGCTAAGGTGACTTGTTTTTAAACCCTTTTATGATGGATGACACATCTGCCGGAACTATGAGCTCCGTCAGGTAGTTATCGTCCTCCAGTCTAAAGAAGTCAGCCCGTGTGAGCGGCTGCAGAAAGTGCTGATGGTCCTGCAAATGACCTAAAATGTCCTCCTCAAACTTCCTGTCGAAGCCCTTGTTCTCCTGTTCACTTATGGTAAAGATCTTTCGTAAATATGCTCTTGGCTTTCCTCCTCGAATATTTTCACGTTGTATTGATCGAGCAGGTAAGGGGTCATGTTAGAGGTGATACCCACCAGTCGCTTGATCACCTTCCAGAAGGCATATGACCCAATGCTGAATGCAGAGAATGACACCAAAGAGGCTTTTTACTCGGACTTTGACAGAGTGCTAACCTCTATCCCTAGAGAAGGTAAGGTTGTACTCCTAGGTGACTTAAGTGTCAGAGTTGGCAGAGATGCTGACATTTGGCAACGAATGATATGGAGAAATGGACTAGGCAAGTGTAATCCCAACGGCTTACTCCTCCTCAGCAAGTGTGCTGCACACAACCTCACTATCACCAATACCTTGCTTAGGCAGGTCAACAAGTTCAAGGGTTCATGGCAACACCCACCATCCAAACACTGGCATCTCATTGACTACATTAATGACAGGGAAAGACATCGCCGAGATATCCTCATCACCCAGCCATGCATGGCTCAAACCACTGCGACACTGGTCATTGGCTCGTCAGAGCCAAGCGCTCACTTCACGTCGCCCCAAAATGGTGAAGGCAACAAGCCTCCAGAAGAGGTTTTAACACTAAGAATCTGGTGGATCCAGCGGTAGCACATGCTTTGCGAGAGCAGCCCGAACATGGACTGATAAACAACCCGACAACAAACAACCCAAACCACAGTGCCGAATGGGGTATTCTCGACAGTCATGACAAAACCCAGCAGAGAGACCCTCGTCCAGATCGAAATATTACACCAGGACGGGTTTCATGAAAATGACTCGGAAATCAATGTAGTCCTCGATGATAAACGTGCTGCTTTAACTGACTGTCAGAACAACCCTTAGTCTCAGACCAAACCTGATACGTTCTGCAAGAAGAAAGAGGCATCCCAGCACAAATTTCGAAGTCTAAAGAGCGACTGGCTGAAAAATAAAGCTTGCGAAATGCAAAACCTTGCAGATCAACACAAGTAGAGCAAATTTTTAAATTTCACTAGAATATCTTATGGGCCATCACTCATGGTGCAGCCCCCCCCCCACTTCGCTCACCCGACGGTAATTCCCAGATTAAACACAAAGAAGGCATCCTTCAGCGCTGGAGAAAGCATTACTATTCGCTGCTGAACCGAAACACTGATTTGGATGTCCTGACTACCCAGCAGGTCCCTCCGAATTCAGAGCTTTCACACCTCAGCTATCCTCCATCCCTGGATGACTGAGCTACTACCATCAAACAGATGGAGAATAACAAAGCCTCAGGGCCTGATGGAAGCAGGAGGACCTCTGCCCAGCCGTCTCCACTCTCTCTGGGAAAATATATTAGAAAGGAGGAAATCTCCCAAGCTCATCAATATTTATAAGAACAAGGGAGACCGTTCAGACTGTGATAACTACCGCGGGATCTCGCTGCTGTCTGTAGCTGGCAAAATTATCGCCCGAGTCCTCCTAAATAGACTCTTTCCTGAGGCGGAAAACTTCCTCCCAGAATCTCAATGTGGCTTTAGACCATTATGTGGCACCATTGGCATGATCTTTGCTGCTCACCACATGCAGGAAAACTGCAGAGAACAGAGTCATAACTTGTACATGGCCTGCATCGACCTAACCAAGGCCTTCGACTCGGTCAATAGGGAAACCGTCTGGCAGACCCTCAGCCGTTTTAGCTGCCCACTAAAATTCATCGCCATTGTGTGGCAACTCCACGATGGCATGAACGGCAGTGTCCTTCACAATGGCACCCATTCTAAGTTCTTCTCCATTCAAACAGGCGTAAAACAAGCATGTGTAATGGCACCAACTCTCTTTTCCATTTTCTTGGTTGCTTTCCTTACTAGTGCCAGTGCCAATTTAGCCAGCTGGCTGAACATCCAGGACCGGATGAAGGGTCATTTCAACTAATGAAGACTCCAGCCAGGAACAAAGGTGTTGCCAGCTTCCATTACTGAACTTCAGTAAGCAGATGACCTCACCCTTGTTGCTCATACTGAACGCGACCTACAGGAGATTCTGAACACCTACGCAGATGCGTATGCACACTTTGGCCTTGAGGTGAATGTACGTAAGACTCAGATTCTCTTTCAGCCTGCTCCTGTTTCAGCAAAACGTCCACCATCCATCCAGCTAAACGAAACTACCCTCTCTAATGTTACCCACTTTCAGTACTTCGGATCCCATCTGTTCACCACCGTGGACATCGATGAAGAGATTCAATATCGAATCAGATGTGCATCTCAAGCTTTTGGCAGACTCCATACCCGTGTCTTCAGCTGTAGGGAGCTGAAATTATCTACAGATTTCCAAGTATATTGAGCAGTGGTCCTTCTCACTGTGCTGTATGGCAATGAGACATGGGTCACATACAGGAGGCGCCTCAAGGCTCATGAACTCTCTTATCAACGTAGTCTACGTTCCATCCTCCAAGTTCGCTGGGAAGACAAGAAAACAAATGCTAGTATTCTCGCTGACACCAACTGTAGGAGCATCGAGGCTACCATTATCCATGAACAACTACGCTGGGCTGGCCATGTTACCCGTATGGACGACAGTAGATTGCCAAATCAGCTACTTTACAGTCACCTAACGAAAAGCAAACGTAACACTGACGGGCAACTGAAAAGGTATAGATAGTCTTAAGATAAACCTGAAAAAGTGCCAAATCGACCCCCTCACCTGGTAGACGATTACTCCACACCGTAATTATTGGAGGGGCACCACACGAGAAGGTGTCAATACTTTCGAGTTAGTCCGACTGCATAACGAGACAGACAAGAGCCAACGCCGGAAAGACGCTGTCGCCGCTCCTCCTGCACTAGATGTAGCCCCCCACACCTGCAACATCTGTGGACGACCCTGCCGGTCCCGTATCGGGCTCTCTAGTAACCTCAAAGCTCACCAACGAAGGTGACATTCTTAATAATTCATATAATTTTATCATAGCTGGATAATCGTCATATTCGATCCCGAGTGACAGCAAAGTAGTAAGTAGTAGTAGTAGTAGTAGTAATGTGTGTGTGTGTGTGTGTGTGTGTCTGTTCGTCCGTCAATCCCCATCCCCCAGAGTGTGACCTCATAACAATTCAGGTTCACTGCTAACTTTTCATCCCTATTACCGTGTATCCTCTGGTGTTCGCAGAAACCATAAACTAAAGACCAGAGACCACAACAGGATATAACACTCAGGTGGAGGGAAGGGAAGAGAACACACCTGCCATCGTGGGTGAAATAATGGGAGTTTATGCCTCAGTATATTACCAGTGAGAGAAAGTGTAATCCTCGGATCTGTGGGCGTAGGTGGTGAAGTCCAGTAGGTGGGTGGGTGGTGAGGTAGGGTAAGTGAATGGTGAGGTGTGGTAGGTAAGTGGTGAGGTGTGGTAGGTAGGTGGTGAGGTATGGTAGGTTAGAGGTGAAGTGTGGTAAGAATGTGGTGAGGTGAGGTAGGTGGGAGGTGAAGTGTGGAAGATGGGTGGTGAGGTTAAGCTGGTGGTTGTTGAGGTGTGGAAGGTAGGTGGGTGGTAGGGTGTGGTAGGTGGGTTGTGAAGCGTGCATGGTAGGTGGGTGGTTGAGTGTGGTAGGTGGGTGGTGAAGCGTGGATGGTGAGGTGTGGTAGGTGGGTGGTGAGGTGTGGGTGGTCATGTGTGGCATGTGGATGATGAGGTGTGGTAGATGGGTGGTGAGGTATGGTAGATGGGTAGTTAGGAGTGGTAAGTGGGTGGTTAGGTGTGGTAGGTGGGAGGTGAGGTATGGTAGGTGGATGATGAGGTGTGGTAGGTGGGTGGTGAGATATGGTAGGTGGGAGGTGAGGTATGGTTGGTGGATGACGGGGTGTGGTAGGTGGGTGGTGAGGTATGGTAGGTGGATGATGAGGTGTGGTATAGGAGGGAAGTGAGGTATGGTAGGTGGGTGGTGAGGTATGGTAAGTGGGAGTGAGGTATGGTAGGTGGATGAGGAGGTGTGGTATAGGAGGGAGGTGAGGTATGGTAGGTGGATGATGAGGTGTGGTATAGGAGGGAGGTGAGGTATGGTAGGTGGGTGGTGAGGTATGGTAAGTGGGAGGTGAGGTATGGTAGGTGGATGAGGAGGTGTGGTATAGGAAGGAGGTGAGGTATGGTAGGTGGATGAGGAGGTGTGGTATAGGAGGGAGGTGAGGTATGGTAGGTGGGTGGTGAGGTATGGTAAGTGGGAGGTGAGGTATGGTAGGTGGGTGGTAAATGAGTGTACAAATGATAATAATAACAAATGTCAAATAACATCCATAAAACATAAGATAGACAACACACGATATCTCCTTCTCTTAAAACACCCAAACACACCTACATAAAACACCAACAATATAAAGAAAATCAAACAATAAACAATCAGTAAAACAAAAACAAAAGGTAGTAGAGAAAGAAAAGCACCACAAAACGATACTTTCTGTCAACATAAAAAAAAGAGAGATATTTCAGTTCGGTTAAAATGAGTTGTTTGTTTTACCTTCTCTTCCACTTATTAATGTCAGTTACTGCGTCTCGTTACTGATGTGGTTATGGTAGTGTGCGGGGCGTGGTGCTGTAGAGGTGTGGTGCTGTAGAGGCGTGGTGTTGTAGAGGTGTGGTGCTGTGTGGGGTGTGGTGCTGTGTGGGGTGTGGTGCTGTAGAGGTGTGGTGTTGTAGAGGTGTGGTGCTGTGTGGGGTGTGGTGCTGTGGAGGTGTGCTGTTGTGGAGATGTGGTGCTGTAGAGGTATAGTGCTGTATGGGGTGTGGTGCTGTGTGGGGTGTGGTGCTGTGGTGGAGATGTGGTGGTGTGCTGTGGAGGTGTGTGTTGTGTGGGTGTGTGTGATGTGGAGGTGTGGTGCTGTGGAGGTGTGGTGGTGGAAGAGTGGTGATGTGGAGGTGTGGTGCTGTGGAGGTGTGGTGCTGTGGGGGTGTGGTGCTGTAGGGTGTGGTGCTGTGGAGGTTTGGTGCTGGAGGTGTGGTGCTGCGGAGGTGTGGTGCTGTGGAAGTGTGGTGCTGTGGGGGTGTAGTGCTGTGGATGTTTGTGCGGAGGTGTGGTGCTGTGGAGGTGTGGTGCTGCGGAGGGTGTGGGTGCTGTGGAGGTGTGATGCTGTAGAGGTGTGGTGATGAGAGGTGGTGAGGTGCTGTGGGGGCGTGTGGTGCTGTTGAGGTTTGGTGTTTTGGGGTGTGGTGCTGTGTAAGTGCGGTGCTGTGGAAGTGTGGTGCTGTGGAAGTGTGTTACTGTGGTGGTGTGGTGCTGTGTGGGTGTGGTGCTGTGTGGTGTGGTGCTGTGGAGTGTGTGGTGCTGTGGTGGTATGGTGCTGTGGAGGTGTGCTGTGCAGGTGTGGTTCTGTGGAGGTGTAGTGCTGTGGGGTGTGGTGCTGTGGTGGTCTGGTGCTGTGAAGGTCTGGTGCTGTGGTGGTGTGGTGCTGTGGGGTCTGGTGCTGTGTAAGTGTGGTGCTGTGGAAGTGTGGTGCTGTGGTGGTGTTGAGCTGTGGAAATGTGGTGCTGTGGAGGTGTGGTTGCAGGTGTAGTGCTGTGGAGGTGTGGTGCTGTGGAGGTGTGGTGCTGTGAGGTGTGGTGCTGTGGAGGTGTGGTGCTTTGGAGGTGTGGTGCTGTAAGGTGTGGTGCTTTGGAGGTGTGGTGCTGTGGGGTGTGGTGCTGTAGAGGTGGTGAGGTGCTGTGGGGATGTGGTGCTGTGGGTTTGGTGTTGTGGAGGTGTGGTGCTGTGGAGGTGTGGTGCTTTGGAGGTGTGGCTGTAAATGTGTGGTGCTTTGGGGTGTGGTGCTGTGTGGCATGTGCTGTGGAGGTGTGGTGCTGCGGAGGAGTGGTGCTGTGGATGTTTGGTGCTGTGGAGGTGTGATGCTGTGGAGGTGTGGTGCTGTAGAGGAGTGGTGAGGTGTTGTGGGGGTGTGGTGCTGTAGAGGTTTGGTGTTGTGGAGGTGTGGTGCTGTGGAGGTGTGGTGTTGCAGAGGCGTGGTGCTGTGGAGGTGTGGTGCTGTGGTGGTGTGATGCTTTGGAGATGTGGTGCTGTGGTGGTATGGTGGTGTAGAGGTGTGGTGCTGTGGAGGTTTGTCTCGTCCTTCATTTAATTCAGTTTGAGCATTGCTTAACCGTGTGCGGTAAGGAACCCCGAGTAGTACAGCATGAAAAGTGTCCTGGTGTAAATGTATCTATTTGTTGTATGAGCGAATTGTTGCTAGAAAAACACTCTCCCCAGAATATGTTCATGTTGACATAATTTGTCAGTGTCCCCCGCGATTGGTAAAGTTCTCAGTGTCCACAGTGCATTTTAATTGTCGGTCAGTGTTAAATGTACCCATTGTGCTTTAGTGATGGAAGCTGAGCCTATACTAACTGCTTTAACCTAACATGTCTTTTAAACTACATCCTCCTCCCTGTCCTAATCCCCACTCCACCAGCTCCACCCCGCCCGCATCTGCCCCGCCTCGACCCGCCCCACCCCGTGTGACCTCACTAATTCTCAGTCTGTTTTGTTCCTTAAGCAAGCAGTAATGTAGGTACCTGTTGGAAAACGAAAGTTGCGAATTCGTATTCAGGAAAAGTTGTTGGAGCTTCCTATAGCTTGATGACATAAACACCACTGACTCTTCAGGCTTCTACGCCCTTGACTCTTCAGGCTTCTACACCCTTAACTCATGAGACATAAAGGCAAGCATGAACTTACCATGCTTCTCTGTTGGGCGCTGTAAACGCTGCGCTTCACCTTACACAGGATGTAGGGGGGTGCCCCCCCCAAAAAAAATACTGTGTTTTGAAGTTGATGGTTCGTGTAATTTGATATTGTGTTACGTGCAGGCCTTCACCCAGTGGATCTTTATGCTAGAATGATTGATAATGCACTCGTTGATATGTGTAGAGAAATAATATTCAGTGTAGTGAGCAGAGCTTCACTCCGCGAACCAGCCTATTGAGAACTTTGTCGCAATGGAGCCCACAGTTGCCAAACATTGACGTAATGAATACAGTAAATATATTTTTTTACGGATGCACTTCCAACTAATTTGTCATCCCTTTCGGATTGTCTTTCTACATCAAATGTCACACACAGTACCGCCCCATGGCCAGACAGATGTTGGAGATAACCAGCTCACTTGGGCATAACCTGACGTTGCATGTCCAAGCTGTATGCAGTGATCGGCCTGGTTGACGGCGCCTTACAAAAACAGCAGCAATCAAGAGGTGATGATGCACCAAGCATCGACTCCAACCACAGCTCGTACGAGCAAAGAAGCAGTGTGATAAATGCAACATTTCACATACCCACCACACACCACTTTACTTCTTTCAAGTCCTTCCTTGGTCTAGGATTAAGGAGATCTTATATATTTTTATTTAGGCAGTTATGACATGTGGAATGCAGCACCACACATCAAACCCTGGCTAGCCGAACTAGAGAGGGAATTTCCGCTATGGGGGCGTGGGACAGGGTTGTCAAGGAGCCAGCCGATACTAATGTATAGAGGACAAACCCAGGTCCATGTATCCTGTGCCACACGTTGTCCTGAGTAGGCACCCCACTGTGACAGGGCTCACCCCGGCCGGATTGGCGGAAAATTATGTTGCACAGAAGAAAATCAGATGAGGCTAGAAAAAACCATCTGGAATATGAAAATTATGCTGTACAGAAGAAACTCAGATGGAACAGAAAAACTCATCTGGAATATGATAGAAACTGATGCTGAATTGTACATAAGAAATGCAGATGGGGCTTGTAAAACCCATCTGCAATATGATAGAAACTCATGCAAGAGGAAAGATGCATTATAAACCGGGAGGTGCGGTATTAAAGAAAGAAAAACGTGCAATGTGGCATCAGAAGAATCGACGATGAAGAGTTGGATCATCGAAAGAACCAAACTACCACCGCTGCTGTACCACCAGTTCCCAAACTTCCTCACTTTATATTCCTACAACTATGGATATTCTACCTATATCTTCTATACAAGTTTTAACTTGTTATAATGGCTGCAGCGTACTTAACGTAATCCCACGCCCTCCCTCGTTTAGCTATTACACCTGGTTCGTCTCCTCCTTCATTTAATTCAGTTTGAGCATTGCTTAACCGTGTGCGGTAAGGAATCCCGAGTAGTACAGGATGAAAAGTGTCCTGGTGTAAACGTTTCTATTTGTTGTATGTGCGAATTGTTGCTAGCAAAACACTGTCCCCAGAATATGTCTCAGTGTCCATAGTGCATTTTAAGTGTCGGTCAGTGTTAAATGTTCCCATTGTGCTTTAGTGATGGAAGCTGTGCCTATACTAACTGGTTTAACCTAATATGTCTTTTAAACTACATCCTCCTCCCTGTCCTAATCCCCACTCCACCAGCTCCACCCGGCCCACATCAGTCCAGCCTCGACCCGCACTACCCCATGTGAGCGTTTGCCCCGCCCCGACTCTGCCCTACCCCGTGTGACCTCACTAATTATCAGTCTGTTTTGTTCCCGTAAGCTGTGTTTTGAAGTTGATGGGTTGTGTAATTTGATATTGCAATACTTGGAGAGCTTCACTCAGGGGGTTTTTATGCTAGAAGGATTTATAATGTATTTGTTGATGTGTTGAGAAATAATATTCAGTGTAGTGAGCAGAGCTTCACTCCCCGAACCAGCCTAATGAGAACTTTGTCGCAATGGAGCCCATAGTTGCCAAACATTGACGAAATGTATACAGTAAATATATTTTTTTACGGATGCACTTCCAACTAATTCATCATCCCTTTCGGATAGTCTTTCTCCGTCAAATGTCACACACAGTACCACCCCCATGGCAAGCTGGATGTTGGAGATAACCAGCTCACTTGGGCATGACCTGACATTGCATACTCAAGCTGTATGTAGTGATTGGCCTGGTTGACGGCGCCTTACGAAAACAGCAGCAGTAAAGAGGTGGCGATGGACCAAGCATCAACTCCAACCACAGCACGTGCGAGCAAAGAAGCAGTGTGATGAATGCAGCACTTCACCTACCCACCACACACCACTTTACTTCTTTCAAGTCTTCCCTTGGTCTAGGATTAAGGAGATCTTATATTTTTCTATTTAGGCAGTTAAGACGTGTGGAATGCAGCACCACACATCAAACCCTGGCTAGCCGAACTAGGGAAGGGATTTCCGCTGTGGGGGCGTGGGACAGGGGGACAAGGATCCAGCCGATACTCGTGCACAGAGGGGGAACCCATGTCCATGTATCCTGCCCCACACGTCGTCCTGAGTGATGGCAGCAAACCTCCCCCCCCAGTGTGACCGGCTACCCCCGGCCGGATTGGTGGAAAATGATGTTGCATAGAAGAAAATCAGATGAAGCAGTAAAAATCAACTGGAATATGTTGGAAAATGATGCTGTACAGAAGAAACGCAGATTGGGCAAGAAAAACTCATCTGGAATATGAAAATGATGCAGTACAGAAGTAGCTCAGATGGAACAGAAAACTCATCTGGAATATGATAGAAACTGATGTTGTACAGAAAAAATGCAGATGAGGCTAGAAAAACCCATCTGGAATATGATAGAAACTGATGCAAGAGGAAAGATGCATTGTAAATCAGGAGGGAGTGAGAAGAAGTCAGAAGGTATATGGAGACACGACATACAAGGTGCGGTATTAAAGAAAGAAAAATGTGCATTGTGGCATCAGAAGACTCGAAGATGAAAAGGTGGATCATCGAAAGGACCAAACTACCACTGCTGCTGTACCACCAGAACCCTGATTCCACTTGGTAGAGAATGTGAGCCATGCTGGGCCACACTACTGTATTGCTGTTGTATATGTATAATGCTCAAAAAATGAAATAAATAAAAATTAAAAACATTTCATTCTGTGACATCTGATAATATTTACTAAAGAGAATGTTTTTTTTTATTTAAGAGAGATTAGTCACCTTTTCTATGAATTCATATGATCAATGTATTGCACTACCTAATGCAATGTTGCAGCCATATTACTGATTGAGCTAGTCATTATTTTGACAAGAGCTGGCAAGGCCAGGTAATGCCTGTTATTGATTTTAGAAAGGAAAATGGCCATTTTTTTATCAGATACTATGTTAGATGTGTAGGATCTTTAACTCAGTTTATCTCATACTATGATCACTTACTGTGTATGTGTTTTTTGCTTATGACATAGGAGCTTTGATCTTGGCGGGAGGTAAAGTAAGTTTTGTCAGGTCAAACCAAGCCAGTAGAAAATCATACATGTATGAGGTTATTGTTTGTAAAATGTGAGGATGCATTATCGCCTCAGGGGCTTTTCTTGATACTGCACATGATGTTACTGTCTATATGTAACATCAGTTCTCTGTCTGGAAGCATTGGTCTTAGCAGGAAGTGTAATGATTGTTTATCAGACCACAGCTAGAGAGAGGTCAGGGAAAGTGGGAGTCAAAAAACAAGCAGGTCCAGGGAAGTAAAATTAGTTACTCAGGACAAGGGGTAAAACAGGACCAGGGACAGGTAGGTTTAAATGTATACTATACAAACAGTAGGAGCGTTAGAAATAAAATAGACTTGCTGAGAGCGGTTGTATGTACCGAGAATGTAGATGTTATAGCAATCACCGAAACTTGGATGAATCTGGCGAGCAAAATTTTTTTATCAGAGTACCACATAGAAGGGTACAACCTTTTTCACAAGGACAGGAAAGGTAGGAAGGGGGAAGGGGTCGCACTCTTCATCAAGGATACATTAAAATGTTGTATTAATAATTCAAAGAATGGTGAAATAGGAACCGAGTCTGTATGGGTAGCAATCACGCAAGGAAGAGAAAAACTAATTATGGGAGTGATTTACAGGCTCCCAAGTCTTGGGAAAGAAGCAGCTCAGCCTATATGGCAGGAAATGAGTAGGGCTGCAAAATATAACAACCTGAGCATTATGGGGTATTTCAAATTCAGAAATATTGACTGGGACAACATTGTAGGTGACAATGAATCGGAAGACTTCCTAGACGCAGTACAGGACAATTTTTTGAAACAACTAATTACAGAACCTACTAGAGGTGACAATATATTAGACCTAGTATTAACAAATAAAGACAATATTATCAGAGAAATCAGGTTCACCCTAAATTGGGAAACAAAAAACAATGACAATATGGTCAGAGTTCCAAACTTTCGGTTGGCGGATTATCAGGGGTTAAGAAGGTACATTAGGTGAGGTCACCTGGGAACAGTCAGGTCAGTCCTCAGTAGGAAGGGGTGAGGTCATAGATGACACAACAATTGATCATGACTATAATATATTCACTAGTATACTACATAAAGCACAAGAACAAAATATACTATACAGAAAAATTAGGTCAAATAAGAATGAGCCAAGGTGGATGACCAGAAAACTTAAACATGACATAGGAATAAAGAAAGAAATTTATAAGAAATTAAAGGGAGGGGAGGAACAGCTCAGAAATAAGTATAATGAACGATCTAGGAATGTTAAGAATAATGTAAGGAAAGCAAAGAGAGACTATGAAATCAAAATAGCAAGTGAATCCAAGGCGAATCCCAAGGGATTTTTCCAGATATATAGAACAAAAGTCAAGGACAAAGTTGGGCCTTTAAATTCAGGGAGGGGGGAAGTGATAATTGGCAGTGAAGAAATAAGCAAAGCATTGAACAACTACTTCTTATCAGTTTTCACAGAAGAAATTCGCGAGGAAATTCCAGAGGTGGAACTGATATTTAGGGGAAAGGAAGAAGAGAAATTAAAGAATATCACTATCAGAAAAGAGGATGTTCTTAAGAGGATAAATAAACTAAAGAAGACAAAATCTCCAGGGCCGGACGAAATTTTCCCTTGAGTCTTGAAAGAGTGTTAGGAACAGATTAGTGGACCCCTCGTAAATTTATTTACGAAATCATTAGACACCGCAATTGTGCCAGGCTTGTGGAAACAGGCAAATGTAGTACCCATATTCAAAAAGGGAGACAGAGCATCAGCGTCAAATTACCGGTCGAGCAGTTTGACGTCAGTAGTGGGGAAATTTCTTGAATCAATTATAGCAGATAGCATCCGATTGCATCTAGAGAAAAGCAAATTAATCTACCACTCTCAACATGGGTTTACAAAGGGAAAATCTTGTCTAACAAATCTGCTGAGGTTTTTGAGAAAAGTCTTCGAGGCAGTAGATAATGACGAAAATTACGATGTTATTTACTTAGACTTTAGCAAAGCATTTGACAGAGTACTGCATCAGAGGCTTCTGAGAAAACTTAAGGCTCATGGTATCGAGGGGAAAGTTTTAAATTGGAAAAAATCATGGCTCACCGATAGAACGCAGAGGGTCAGCGTAGATGGTGTTAAATCTGAGTGTGGCCGCGTAACCAGTGGGGTTCCCCAGGGGTCAGTACAAGGCCCAATCTTGTTCATAATCTACATAAGCGATCTAGATACTGTGATCAGCAGTGACATAAGCAAGTTTGCGGATGACACCAAAATAGGGCGACAGATTAATTCAGGGCAGGATGCAAATGCATTACAGGAGGATCTAAATAAGCTGCAGGGGTGGTCTGAAAAATGGCAAATGAAATTCAACACCAGCAAGTGCAGCGTACTTAATATTGGAAGAACAAATACTGATAATGTATACAGCCTTAACAACATCAACCTAGAGAAGTCGACTTGTGAAAGAGACTTAGGGGTACTTGTAAGCCCGGACCTATGGCCTAGAAAACATTGCGTTTATGTTCGAAATAAGGCGAACAGAGTATTGGGTTTTATATCTAGAAGTGTAAGTAATAAAAGTGCAGAGGTCTTATTGCAACTATATCTTGCGCTAGTTAGGCCGCACCTCGATTATGCGGTTCAGTTCTGGTGCCCTTATTATAGAATGAATATCAATTCACTGGAGTCGGTGCAGTTAAGAATGACGAAAATGATTCCGGGAGTTAGAAACCTTCCATATCAGGATAGGTGAAAGAAACTTAACTTGCATTCCCTAGAAAGACGAGGAGTGCGGGGAGATATGATAGAAGTTTTTAAGTGGGTGAAAGGAATCAATAAAGGGGATATAGATAAAGTTTTTATAATATCCGAGCAGGGTAGGACTTGGAGCAACGGATTTAAGTTGGATAAGTTTAGGTTTAGGAGGGAAATAGGAAGGAACTGGTTCACAAATAGGGTGGTGGACGAGTGGAACAAGCTTAGCAACTTTGTAGTAAGTGCTGGAACTCTGGAAAGTTTCAAAAGGTGGCTAGTTAGATTCATGGATGATAGAGAGTGGTAGTAACTCTCGACAGGAGCTGCCATGCACAGGCCAACCGGCCTATTGCAGACTCCTTATTTTCTTATATTCTTATGTTCTTACAGCCCAGTAAGTAGATGTCCACGTGGTAACCCACAGAGGACAGGTACCTGAGTTAACCCGGCGTTATGACGGTGTTACTCAAGAAACTACACCTGGACAAGCTGTCCAGACCTGACCCAGAGAGGTTAGTCTCATTGACCCAGTGTTCTCACCGCCACGCGATTAGCTTAACCCGGCGACAGGACCTTGTTACTCAAGAAGCTACCCTCCAGCGAGTACACCTGTCACCTGACCAGACACACCCAGATTTGTGACGACACCTTCCGGCTAGAGATCGTCAATATACAGGCCCTGCAGCTCCCTCCAAAGATAGTCGCATTCGGATACTATTCTAGGAGGGAAGGAGCCGAAAGCTCCTCCCCAGAGAGAGACTTCCCTCCCCAGCACGGCGGCACCAGTTAGCACAGTCTCCCACAGGAGACATAGTCCAACACTCTATTCAACAGCATCTGCTGGGCCTCCCTCAGGTCACACGTGAGTCGTTGTTAGAGTGATCTAAGGGTGAGTTACTTACCGTGGTAAGTGTATCAATTTCATGTTTGTGTCCGAGAGTCAGTGTTATTAACTTCGATATATGGATCTATTAATGAGTCTATGCCTTTCAATTAATTAATAAATAGCTGTATTGAAAGTGGTGTTTAGAAAGATTCCCCAACGAATAAAATATACAGCTAAATAACCAACCGGCCACTCTACCAAACCTGTCTTCACTTTACAATCCCTCCACTACAATATCCATCTATATTCTATACTTTCTACTAAACCCATTACATTATGGTAGTGTGCCAGGTGTGATACAGTGGAGGTTAGGTGCTGTGGATGTGTGGTGCTGTGGAGGTGTGTTGCTGTGGAGGTGTGGTGATGTGGAGGTGTGGTGATGTAGACGTGTGGTGCTGTGGAGGTGTGGTGAGGTCTGTGGAGGTGTGGTGCTGTGGAGGTGTGTTACTGTGGAGGTGTGGTGCTGTGGGTGTGTTACTGTGGTGTGGTGCTGTGGAGGTGTGGTGCTGTGGGTGTGGTGCTGTGGAGGTGGTGCTCTGGAGGTGTGGTGCTGTGGGGTGTGGAGGTGTGTTGCTGTGGAGGTGTGGTGCTGTGGAGGTGTGGTGCTGTGGGTGTGGTGCTGTGGGGTGTGGTGTTGTGGGTGTGGTCCTGTGAGGTGTGGTGCTGTGGGGTGTGTGTGGAGATGTGGTGCTGTGGGGTGTGGTGCCGTGGAGGTGTGGTGCTGTGGGTGTGGTGCTGTGGGGGTGGTGCTGTGGGGTGTGGTGTGGGTGTGAGATGTGGTGCTGTGGTTCTGTGGCGCTGTGGTGGTGTGGTGCTGTAGGGGTCTGTGCTGTGTGTGGTGCTGTGGAGGTGTGATGGTGTGGAGTGGGGTGCTGTAGAGATGTTGTGCTTTGGAGGTGTGGTGTTGTGGAGGTGTGGTGCTGTGGGTGTGGGGCTGGTGGTGCTGTGGGGTGTGGTGCTGTGGAGTGTGGGGCTGTGGAGGTGTTGTGCTGTTGAGGTGTAAAGCTGTGGTTATGGGTGTGTGCGGGGCGTGATACTGTGGAGGTGTGATGCGGAGGTATAGTGCAGTGGAGGTGTGATGCTGTATATGTGTGGTGCTGAGGAGGTTTGGTGCTGTGGAGGGATGGTGATGCGGATGTGTGGTGCTGTGGATGTGTTGTGCTGTGGAGGTGTAGTGCTGTGGAGGTGTGGTGTGGAAGTGTTAGCTGTGGAGGTGTGGTGCTGTGGGTTGTGATGCTGTGGAGGTGTGATGCTGTAGAGGTCTGGTGCTGTGGAGGTGTGGTGCTGTAGGGGTGTGGTGCTGTGGAGGGGTGGTGCTGTGGGGTGTGTGTTGTGGAGGTGTGGTGCTGTGGGTGTGGTGCTGTGGGGTGTGGTGCTGTGGTGTGTGTGGTGCTGTGGAGGTGTGTGTGGTGTTGTGGTTGGTAGTGTGCTGGCTGTGGTGCTGTGGATGTGCGGTGCTGTGGAGGTATGGTGCTGTGAAGTCTGATGCTGTGGATGTGTGGTGCTTTAGAAGTGTGATGCCGAAGAAGTGTGGTGCTGTGGAGGTGTGGTACTGTTGAGGTGTGGTGCTTTAGAGGTGTGACCCTGTGGAGGTGTGGTTCTGTGGTTATTGTAGTGTGCTGGACGTTGTGCTATGGAGGTGTGGTGCTATGGAGGTGTGGTGCTATGGAGGTGTGGTGCTGTGAGGTGTAGTGCTGTGGAGGTGTAGTGCTGTGGAGGTGTGGTGCTGTGGAGGTATGGTGCAGTGGAGGTATGAAGCTGTAGAGGTGTAGTGCTGTGGAGATATGGTACTGTGGTTGTACATAAGAACATAAGAACATAAGAAAATAAGGAGTCTGCAATAGGCCGGTTGGCCTGTGCATGGCAGCTCCTGTCGAGAGTTACTACCACTCTCTATCATCCATGAATCTATCTAGCCTTCTTTGAAACTTTCCAGAGTTCCCGCACTTACTACAAAGTTGCTAAGCTTGTTCCACTCGTCCACCACCCTATTTGTGAACCAGTTTCTTCCTATCTCCCTCCTGGTACTGTAGAGGTGTGGTGCTGTGGAGGTGTAGTGCTGTGGAGGTGTGGTGCTGTAGAGGTGCGGTGCTATAGAGGTGTGGTGCTGTGGAGGTTTGGTGCTGTGGTTATGTAGGTGTGCGAGGCGTGATACTGTGGAGGTGTGGTGATGTGGAGGTATGGTATCTGTGGTTATGGTAGTCGTACTGGGCGCGTGGTGCGGTGGAGGTGTGGTGGTGTGGAGATGTGGTGTTATAGATGTGCGGTGCCGTGGAGGTGCGGTGCTGTGGAGGTGTGGTGCTGTAGAGGTGTGGTGCTGTGGTTCTGTAGTGCAATGAAGGTGTAATGCTGTAGAAGTGTGGTGCTGTGGAGGTGTGGTGGTGTGATTACGGTAGAGTGCAGGGTGTGGTACTGTGGAGGGTGGTGCTGTTTTTATGATAGTGTGCGGTGCGTGGCGCTGTGGAGGTGTGTTGCTGTGATTATAGTAGCCTGCGGGGCTTGGTGCTCTAGAGGTGTGGTGCTGTGGATGTTCTGGAACTGTGGATGTGTGGTGCTGTAGAGGTCGTGCCCGATCGCGCTCCCGTTAGAGACCAAGGAAAATGGCCGCTTTGGATCGTTGTGTCGTGGGGGAAGAGGAGGGGAGTGTGGGGAAAGACGACCTCCTTGCCACGCTGTTAAGGCAGTTGGGGCAGTTGAGGAGTGAGGTTGACACTCTAAAGGGGGAAAATGAAGCCCTCAGGACGGAATTCCTTCAGGTAGGTGTCCTGCCTAGCAGGACACCTGCGAAGGAGGAGCAGGCGTGGAGAGTGGTTGTCTCCAAGGGGACTAGGGTCAGGCTTAGGAAAGCTGACCAGGGTGTGGAGTGCAGTAACCCTTACCAGGTGCTGCAGGAAGCTGGAGAGGAAGAGAAGAGGCAGGACGGTATGGATCAAGGAGAGGAAAGGGCAGTTGTACAAACCCTGCCCACAGGTAAGGTCGTGGTAGTTGGTGACAGCCAGGTGAGGTTTATGGATAGGGCTTTTTGTGCGAGAGATAGGAAACGTAGGACTAGGGTGTGTTTTCCTGGGGCTGGGATAGGGCATGTAGCCGAGAGGTTAGACAGAGTTTTGTCAGGGGAGGGTACCAATCCAGTAGTGTGTCTTAGTGTGGGAGGAAACGACATAGGTAAGGTTAGGAGTGAGGAACTTTTCAAGAGGTATAGGGAGGCGCTGGGGAAGATTAGAGATAGGGGAGGGATCCCGATAGTATGTGGTGTCTTGCCTAGAAGAGGGGTTGGTCGTGAATGGCTGTCCAGGGCAATTGCTATAAATTGCCGACTGGAAAAACATTGTGCAAACAATGGTTGGGCATTCATTGATAACTGGCAACGATTCTATGGCAACGACTACCTGTACTGTCGCGACGGAGTACACTTGTCTCGTGAGGGGGTAAAGACGTTGTCTGCATCCCTGGAGCGTGAAATTGTCACTCCGAAGGGGGGGTTTCGCCAGTAGAGAGGGGTCGGGGAAAGTGGGAGTCAAAAAACAAGCAGGTCCTGGGAAGTAAAATTAGTTGCTCAGGACAAGGGGTAAAACAGGACCAGGGAAGAGTAGGTTTAAATGTATACTATACAAACAGTAGGAGCGTTAGAAATAAAATAGACTTGCTGAGAGCGGTTGTATGTACCGAGAATGTAGACGTCATAGCAATCACCGAAACTTGGATGAATCTGGCGAGCAAAATTTTTTTATCAGAGTACCACATAGAAGGGTACAACCTTTTTCACAAGGACAGGGAAGGTAGGAAGGGGGGAGGGGTCGCACTCTTCGTCAAGGATACATTAAAATGTTGTACTAATAATTCAATAAAGGGTGAAATAGGAACCGAGTCTGTGTGGGTAGAAATCACGGAAGGAAGAGAAAAACTAATTATGGGAGTGATTTACAGGCCCCAAGTCTTGGCAAAGAAGCAGCTCAGCCCATATGGCAGGAAATGAGTAGGGCAGCAAAATATAACAACCTATGCATTATGGGGGATTTCAACTTCAGAAATATTGACTGGGACAACATTGTAGGCGACTATGAATCTGAAGACTTCCTAGACGCAGTACAGGACAATTTTTTGAAACAACTAATTACAGAACCTACTAGAGGTGACAATATATTAGACCTAGTATTAACAAATAAAGAAAATATTATCAGAGATATCACAGTAGGGGAAGAACTAGGTAACAGTGATCACAGAGAAATCAGGTTCACCCTAAATTGGGAAACGAAAAACAATGACAATATGGTCAGAGTCCCAAACTTTCGGTTGGCGGATTATCAGGGGTTAAGAAGGTACCTAGGTGAGGTCACCTGGGAACAGTCACGTCAGTTCCCAGTAGGAAGTGGTGAGGTCATAGATGACACAACAATTGATCATGACTATAATATATTCACCAGTATACTACATAAAGCACAAGAACAAAATATACCATACAGAAAAATTAGGTCAAATAAGAATGAGCCAAGGTGGATGACCAGAAAACTTAAACATGACATAGGAATAAAGAAAGGAATATATAAGAAATTAAAGGGAGGGGAGGAGCAGCTCAGAAACAGGTATAATGAACTATCTAGGAATGTTAAGAAAAATGTAAGGAAAGCAAAGAGAGACTATGAAATCAAAATAGCAAGAGAATCCAAGGCGAATCCCAAGGGATTTTTCCAGGTATATAGGACAAAGGTCAAGGACAAAGTTGGGCCTTTAAAGTCAGGGAGGGGAGAATTGATAAATGGCAGTGAAGACATGAGCAAAGCATTGAACAGCTACTTCTTATCAGTTTTCACAGAAGAAATTTGCGATGAAATTCCGGAGGTGGAACTGATATTTAAGGGAAAGGAAGAAGAGAAATTAAAGAATATCACCATCAGAAAAGAGGATGTTCTTAAGAAGATAAATAAACTAAAGAACACAAAATCCCCAGGGCCGGATGAAATTTTTCCTCGAGTCTTAAAAGAGTGTAGGGAACAGATTAGCGGACCCCTCGTAAATTTATTTACAAAATCATTAGACACTGGAGTTGTGCCAGAGTTGTGGAAACAGGCGAATGTAGTACCCATATTTAAAAAGGGAGACAGAGCATCAGCGTCAAATTACCGGCCGATCAGTTTGACGTCAGTAGTGGGGAAATTTCTTGAATCAATTATAGCAGATAGCATCCGATCGCATCTAGAGAAAAGCAAATTAATCTACGACTCTCAACATGGGTTTACAAAGGGAAAATCTTGTCTAACAAATCTGCTAACGTTTTTTAGGAAAGTCTTCGAGGTAGTAGATAATGACGAAAATTACGATGTTATTTACTTAGACTTTAGCAAAGCATTTGACAGAGTACCGCATCAGAGGCTTCTGAGAAAAATTAAGGCTCATGGTATCGAGGGGAAAGTTTTAAATTGGATAAAATCATGGCTCACCGATAGAACGCAGAGGGTCAGCGTAGATGGTGTTAAATCTGAGTGGGCCGTGTAACCAGTGGGGTTCCCCAGGGGTCAGTACTAGGCCCACTCTTGTTCATAATCTACATAAACGATTTAGATACTGGGATCAGCAGTGACATAAGCAAGTTTGCGGATGACACCAAAATAGGGCGGCAAATTAATTCAGGGCAGGATGCAAATGCATTACAGGAGGATATAAATAAACTGCAGGGGTGGTCTGAAAAATGGCAAATGAAATTCAACACCAGCAAGTGCAGCGTACTTAATATTGGAAGAACAAATACTTATAATGTATACAGCCTGAACAACATCAACCTAGAGAAGTCGACTTGTGAAAGAGACCTAGGGGTACTTGTAAGCCCGGACCTACGGCCTAGAAAACAGTGCGTTAATGTTCGAAATAAGGCAAACAGAGTATTGGGTTTTATATCTAGAAGTGTAAGTAACAAGAGTGCAGAGGTCTTATTGCAACTATATCTTGCGCTAGTTAGGCCGCACCTCGATTATGCGGTTCAGTTCTGGTGCCCCTATTATAGAATGGATATAAATTCACTAGAGTCGGTGCAGCGAAGAATGACAAAAATGATTCAGGGACTTAGAAACCTTCCATATCAGGATAGGTTAAAGAAACTTAACTTGCATTCCCTAGAAAGACGAAGAGTGCGGGGAGATATGATAGAAGTATTTAAGTGGGTGAAAGGAATCAATAAAGGGGATATAGATAAAGTTCTTATAATATCCGAGCAGGATAGGACTCGGAGCAACGGATTCAAGTTGGATAAGTTTAGGTTTAGGAGGGAGATAGGAAGAAACTGATTCACAAATAGGGTGGTGGACGAGTGGAACAAGCTTAGCAACTTTGTAGTAAGTGCGGGAACTCTGGAAAGTTTCAAAAGGAGGCTAGATAGATTCATGGATGATAGAGAGTGGTAGTAACTCTCGACAGGAGCTGCCATGCACAGGCCAACCGGCCTATTGCAGAGTCCTTATTTTCTTATGTTCTTATGTTCTTATGTTCTTATGTTATTGGTGCTGTGGTGTTGTTGAGATTTGCTACTGTGGAGGAGTGGTGCTCTAGAGGTTTGGTGGTGTGGAGATGTGATGCTGTGAAAGTGTGGTGCTGTGGATGAGTGGTGCTGTGGAGGCGTGGTGCTGTGGAAGTATGGTGCTGTGGGTGTATGGTGCTGCGGAAGTGTGGTGTTATGGAGGTGTGGTGTTTTGAATGCATGGTGTTACGATGGTGTGGTGTTGCGGTGTAGTGTTGTGAAGGCATGGTTTTGCGGGTGTGTGGTGTTGTGAAGGCTTGTTGTTGCCGATACGTCTGTGGTGTTATGAAGGCAGGTGTTGCGGAGGTTTTGCGGTTTTGTGAATTAAATTAGAAGCTCACTTTCTTTACTAAAATAATCCATAATACTGTCGTTTAACTATTACCCGCATGGACGAAAGTAGACTGCTAAAACAGCTACTTTACAGTCACCTAACGAATAGTAAACGTAACGCTGGATGATCGTCATACTCGATTCCAAGTGACAAGAAAATAGTAGTTGCGTTGGTGTGTGTTGTGTTGTGTTGTGAAGGCATGGTGTTGCGGAGGTGTGTGTGGTGTTGTGAAGCAATGGTGTAGCGGATGTGTGTGTGTGTGTGTGTGTGTCGTGTTGTGAATGCATGGTGTTGCGGATGTGTGTGTGTGTGTGTGTGTGTGTGTGTGTGTGTGTGTGTGTGTGTGTGTGTGTGTGTGTGTGTGAATGCATGGTGTTGCTAAGGTGTGGTGTTGTGAAGGCATGGTGATGCGGAAGTGTGTGTGATGTTGTGAAGGCATGGTGTTGCGGAGGTGTGTTGTGATGTTGTGAAGCCATGGTGTTGCGGAAGTTTGTGTGTGTTGTGTTGTGAAGGCATGGTGTTGCGAAGGCATGGTGATGAGGAGATGTGAAGGCCTGGTGTTGTGGAGGTGTGTGTGTGGTATTGTGAAGGCATGGTGTTGCGAAGGCATGGTGTTGTGGAGCTGTGTGTGGTGATGTGAAGGCATGGTGTTGGGGATGTGTGTGTGTGGTGTTGTGAAGGTATGGTGATGCGCAGGTGTGTGTTGTGGTGTGAAGGCATGGTGTTGCAGAGTGTATGTTGTGTTGTGATGGCATGGTGTTGCAAAAGGTGTGTGGTGTTGTGAAGACATGGTGTTGCAGAAGTATGTGAATTGTGTTGTGAAGGCATGGTGTTGCGCAGGTGTGTATGGTGTCTGAAGGCATGGTGTTGCAAAGGTGTGTGCGTGGTGTTGTAAAAGCATGGTGTTGCGAAGGTGTATGTGGTGTTTGAAGGCATGGTGTTTCAAAGGTGTGTGTGGTGTTGTGAAGGCATGGTGTTGCCCCAGAGGTGTGTGCAGTGTTGTGAGGCATGGAGTTGCGAAGGTGTGTGTGGTGTTTGGGGGGCATGGTGTTGCAGGGGTGTATGGTGTGTTGTGAGGCATGGTGTTGCGAAGGTGTGTGTGGTGTTGTAAAGTCATGGTGTTATGGAGGTGTGGTGTTGCGGATGTGTGTGTGTGTGGTGTTGTGAGGGCATGGTGTTGCAGAGGTGTGTTTGGTGTTTTGAAATTATGGTACTGCAGAGGTGTGTGTGATGTTGCGAAGGTGTGTGTGTGTGTGGTGTTGTGAAGGTATGGTGATGCGCAGGTGTGTGTTGTGGTGTGAAGGCATGGTGTGTTGCGAAGGTGTGTGTGTGTGTGGTGTTGTGAAGGTATGGTGATGCGCAGGTGTGTGTTGTGGTGTGAAGGCATGGTGTTGCGGAGGTGTATGTTGTGTTGTGATGGCATGGTGTTGCGAAGGTGTGTGTGGTGTTGTGAAGGCATGGTGTTGCAGAGTATGTGAGTTGCGTTGTGAAGGCATGGTGTTGCGCAGGTGTGTGTTGTGTTGTGAAGGCATGGTGTTGTGGAGGTGTGTGTGTGTTCTGAAGGCATGGTGTTGCGAAGGTGTGTGTGTGGTGTTTGAAGGCATGGTGTTGCGAAGGTGTGTATGGTGTTGTAAAGGCATGGTGTTGCGAGGTGTGTGTGGTGTTTGAAGGCATGGTGTTGCAAGGTGTGTGTGGTGTTGTGAAGGCATGGTGTTGCGAAGGTGTGTGTGTGGTGTTGTGAAGGCATGGTGTTGCGAAGGTGAGTGTGGTGTTTGAAGGCATGGTGTTGCGAAGGTGAGTGTGGTGTTTGAAGGCATGGTGTTGCAAAGGTGTGTGTGGTGTTGTAAAGGCATGGTGTTGCGAAGGTGTGCGTTGTGTTGTAAAGGCATGGTGTTGCGAAGCCGTGTGTGTGTGTGAAGGCATAGTGTTGCAAATGTGTGTGTGGTGTTGTGAAAGGCATGGTGTTGCGAAGGTTTTGTGTGATGTTGTGAAGGCATGGTGTTGCAAAGGTGTGTGGTGTTGTGAAGGCATGCTGTTGCGAAGGTGTGTGTGGTGTTGTGAAGGCATGGTGTTGCAAAGGTGTGTGTGGTGTTGTGAAGGCATGGTGTTGCAGAAGCCGTGTGTGGTTTTGTGAAGGCATAGTGTTGCAAATGTGTGTGTGGTGTTGTGAAGGCATGGTGTTGCGAAGGTGTGTGTGTGGTGTTGTGAAGGTATGGTGTTGCGAAGGTGTGTGTGGTGTTTGAACGCATGGTGTTGCGAAGGTGTGTATGGTGTTGTAAAGCCATGGTGTTGCGAAGGTGTGTGTGGTGTTTGAAGGCATGGTGTTGCAAAGGTGTGTGTGGTGTTGTGAAGGCATGGTGTTGCAAAGGTGTGTGTGTGGTGTTGTGAAGGCATGGTGTTGCAAAGGTGTGTGGTGTTGTGAAGGCATGGTGTTGCGAAGGCGTGTGTGGTGTTGTAAGGCATGGTGTTGCGAAGATGTGTGTGTGGTGTTTGAAGGCATGGCTTTGCAAAGGGATTGTGTTGTGTTGTGTTGTGAAGGCATGGTGTTGCGAGGTGTGTGGTGTTGTGAAGGCATGGTGTTGCAATGGTGTGTGTGGTGTTGTAAAGGCATGGTGTTGCGAAGGCGTGTGTGTGGTGTTGTGAAGGCATGATGCTGCGAAGGCGTGTGTGGTGTTGTGAAGGCATGGTGTTGCGAAGGCGTGTGTTTTGTTGTGAAGGCATGGTGTTGCGAAGGCGTGTGTTTTGTTGTGAAGGCATGGTGTTGCGAAGGCGTGTGTTTTGTTGAGAGGGCATGGTGTTGCGAATGCGTGTGTTTTGTTGTGAAGGCATGGTGTTGCGAAGGCGTGTGTTTTGTTGTAAAGGCATGGTGTTGCGAAGGTGTGTGTGGTGTTGTGATGGCATGGTGTTGCGAAGGTGTGTGGTGTGAAAGGATGGTGTTGTGAAGGCATGGTGTTGCGAAGGTGTGTGTGGTGTTGTAAAGGCATGGTGTTGTGAAGGCATGGTGCTGCGAAGGTGTGTGGTGTTGTGAAATCATGGTGTTGCGAAGGTGTGTGTGGTGTTGTAAGGCATGGTGTTGCGAAGGTGTGTGTGTGTGTTTGAAGGCATGGCTTTGCAAAGGTGTGTGTTGTGTTGTGTTGTAAAGGCATGGTGTTGCGAGGCGTGTGTTTTGTTGTGAAGGCATGGTGTTGCGAAGGCGTGTGTGGTGTTGTGAAGGCATGGTGTTGCGGGCGTGTGGTGTTGTGGCATGGTGTTGCGAAGGCGTGTGTGGTGTTGTGAAGGCATGGTGTTGCGAAGGCGTGTGTTTTGTTGTGAAGGCATGGTTTTGTAAGGCGTGTGTGGTGTTGTGAAGGCATGGGTGTTGCAAAGGTGTGTGTGGTGTTGTGAAGGCATGGTGTTGCAAAGGTGTGTGTGGTGTTGTGAAGGCATGGTGCTTTCTAATTTACAGCGCCCTATATATCATTCTCAGTGCAGGATAATAATGCTGTAAAAACAACGCACCTGATAAACCAGAGAGAGAGAGAGAGAGAGAGAGAGAGAGAGAGAGTACTTTTGTGTTCAACACAGTGACACTCACACATGCCATGCTAGACACAGTGCCACATTAAATTACAGTATTCTCTGTGTTGTAGCAACACACACACACACACACACACACACACACACACACACACACACACACACACACTGGCCCTGTCGGTTCTCTCTGATCGTTACCACGACCTCATCTTCAAATTTGGTGAGGTAGCTTTTGCACCACCCTCGACACCGGCTCCTACTTCTGTAGGCCTGTGGCTTGTAGGCCTGTGAGGAGTGAGACTTGTCAGTATACAGTCTCACTAAATATTAATTTGTTTGTAGTTATTTAGAGTCCTGTTGATATCAGTAGGATGCCTGAGACTGTCGATAATTATGGTCCAGCAGCGCGGTCACTTCTTCCACAAAAAGGGGGGATAAATTAAACCCAAAACTGGTGTATATGTACAGTGTGATATTTACAAGTCTAAATACTGTACAGTTAATTAGACTGGCCCCGTGATCTATTACTGGAACCGTTCTCGTGGGTCGCGCTAGAAACTGAGGTAGGTTCTGTGTTAGGCGTGCCCGTATTGAGGTGGTCCAAGTGTAGATGTTTAGTAAAAGGGGTCCAGTTCTAGTCTAACTGAGGGGGCTTGGTTTTGCCGCGCCCGTAGAGAGTAATTCCTGCACTCTCCACCAGAGCGATCTATGAGTCAAGCTTCTAGAAGGTTCTCGAAGGAGGAGGAAGTAGTCATCTCCGTGGAATGTCAAGCAAAACTATAGTCAGCGGTGTTTACATAACGTGTATAAACAACCGCATGGTAAATGATAAGAACATAAGAACATAAGAAAAAAAGGAGTCTGCAATAGGCCGGTTGGCCTGTGCATGGCAGCTCCTGCCGAGAGCTACTACCACTCTCTATCATCCATGAATCTATCGAGCCTCCTTTTAAAACATTCCAGAGTTCCAGCATTTACTACAAAGTTGCTAAGCTTGTTCCACTCGTCCACCACCCTATTTGTGAACCAGTTTCTTCCTATCTCCCTCCTAAACCTAAACTTATCCAACTTGAATCCGTTGCTCCGAGTCCTATCCTGCTCAGATATTATAAGAACTTTATCTATATCCCCTTAATTGATTCCTTTCACCCACTTAAATACTTCTATCATATCTCCCCGCACTCTTCGTCTTTCTGGGGAATGTAAGTTAAGTTTCTTTAACCTATCCTGATATGGAAGGTTTCTAAGTCCCTGAATCATTTTTGTCATTCTTCGCTGCACCGACTCTAGTGAATTGATATCCATTCTATAATAAGGGCACCAGAACTGAACCGCACAATCGAGGTGCGGCCTGACTAGCGCAAGATATAGTTGCAATAAGACCTTTGCACTCTTGTTACTTACACTTCTAGATATAAAACCCAATACTCTGTTTGCCTTATTTCGAACATTAACGCACTGTTTTCTAGGCCGTAGGTCCGGGCTTACAAGTACCCCTAGGTCTCTTTCACAAGTCGACTTCTCTAGGTTGATGTTGTTCAGGCTGTATACATTATAAGTATTTGTTCTACCAATATTAAGTACGCTGCACTTGCTGGTGTTGAATTTCATTTGCCATTTTTCAGACCACCCCTGCAGTTTATTTAAATCCTCCTGTAATGCATTTGCATCCTGCCCTGAATCAATCTGCTGCCCTATTTTGGTGTCATCCGCAAACTTGCTTATGTCACTGTTGATCACAGTATCTAGATCGTTTATGTAGATTATGAACAAGAGTGGGCTGAGTACTGATCACCTGGGAAACCCCACTGGTTACACGGCCCCACTCAGATTTAACAGCATCTACACTGACAATCTGTGTTCTATCTGTGAGCCATGATTTTTTCCAATTTAAAACTTTTCCCTTGATACCATGAGCCTTAATTTTTCTCAGAAGCCTCTAATGCGGTACTCTGTCAAATGCTTTGGTGAAGTCTAAGTAAATAACATCGTAATTTTCGTCATTGTCTAAAACCTCGAAGACTTTCCTAAAAAACGTCAGCAGATTTGTTAGACAAGATTTTCCCTTTGTAAACCCACGTTGAGAGTCGTAGATTAATTTGCTTTTCTCTAGATCCTATCGGATGCTATCTGCTATAATTGATTCAAGAAATTTCCCCATTACTGACGTCAAACTGATCGGCCGGTAATTTGACGCTGATGCTCTGTCTCCCTTTTTGAATATGGGTACTACATTTGCCAGTTTCCACAAGTCTGGTACACTTCCGGTGTCTAATGATTTTGTAAATAAATTTACGAGGGGTCCGCTAATCTGTTCCCTAAACTCTTTCAAGACTCGAGGGAAAATTTCATCCGGCCTAGGGATTTTGTCTTCTTTAGTTTATTTATCTACTCAAGAACATCCTCTTTTCTGATAGTGATATTCTTTAATTTCTTTTCTTCCTTTCCCCTAAATATCAGTTCCACCTCTGGAATTTCCTCACGAATTTCTTCTGTGAAAACTGATAAGAAGTAGTTATTCAATGCTTTGCTTATTTCTTCACTGCCAATTATCACTTCTCCCCTCCCTGACTTTAAAAGCCCAACTTTGTCCTTGACTTTTGTTCTATATACCTGGAAAAATCCTTTGGGATTCGCCTTGGATTCGCTTGCTATTTTGATTTCATAGTCTCTCTTTGCTTTCTTTAAATTTTTCTTAACATTTCTAGATAGTTCATTATACCTGTTTCTGAGCTGCTCCTCCCCTCCCTTTAATTTCTTATAAATTCCTTTCTTTATTCCTATGTCATGTTTAAGTTTTCTGGTCATCCACCTTGGCTCATTCTTATTTGACCTAATTTTTCTGTATGGTATAATTTGTTCTTGTGCTTTATGTAGTATACTAGTGAATATATTATAGTCATGATCAATTGTTGTGTCATTTATGACCTCACCCCTTCCTACTGGGGACTGACGTGACTGTTTGGGTCTCTGACCATATTGTCATTGTTTTTTGTTACCTAGTTCTTCCCCTACTGTGATATCTCCGAAAATATTTCCTTTATTTGTTAATACTAAGTCTAATATATTGTCACCTCTAGTAGGTTCTGTAATTAGTTGCTTCAAAAAATTGTCCTGTACTGCATCTAGGAAGTCTTCAGATTCATAGTCACCTACAATGTTGTCCCAATCAATATTTCTGAAGTTGAAATCCCCCATAATGTACAGGTTGTTATATTTTGCTGCCCTACTCATTTCCTGCCATATAGGTTGAGCTGCTTCTTTCCGAAGACTTGGGGCCTGTAAATCACTCCCATAATTAGTTTTTCTCTTCCTTCCGTGATTTCTACCCATACAGACTCGGTTCCTATTTCACCCTTTATTGAATAATTAATACAACATTTTAATTTATCCTTGACGAAGAGTGCGACCCCTTCCCCCTTCCTACCTTCCCTGTCCTTCCCTTCTATGTGGAACTCTGATAAAAAAATTTTGCTGGCCGGATTCATCCAAGTTTGGGTGATTGCTATGACGTCTACATTCTCGGTACATACAACCGCTCTCAGCAAGTCTATTTTATTTCTAATGCTCCTACTGTTTGTATAGTATACATTTAAACCTACCTGTCCCTGGTCCTGTTTTACCCCTTGTCCTGAGTAACTAATTTTACTTCCCAGGACCTGCTTGTTTTTTGTCTCCCACTTTCCCCGACCTCTCTCTACTGGCGAAACCCCCCCTTTGGAATGACAATTTCACGCTCCAGGGATGCAGACAACGTCTTTACCCCCGCACGAGACAAGTGTACTCCGTCACGACTGTACAGGTAGTCGTTGCCATAGAATCGTTGTCTGCTATCAATGAATGCCCAATCATTGTTTGCACAATGTTTTTCCAGTCGACAATTTATACCAATTGCCCTGGACAGCCATTCACGACCAACCCCTCTTCTAGGCAAGACACCACATACTATCGGGTTCCCTCCCCTATCTCTAATCTTCCCCAGCGCCTCCCTATACCTCTTGAAAAGTTCCTCACTCCTCACCTTTCCTATCTCGTTTCCTCCCAAACTAAGACACACTACTGGATTGGTACCCTCCCCTGACAAAACCCTGTCTAACCTCTCAGCTACATGCCCTATCCCAGCCCCAGGAAAACACACCCTAGTCCTACATTTCCTATCTCTTGTACAAAAAGTCCTATCTAAAAACCTCACCTGGCTGTCCCCAACTACCACGACCTTACCTCTGGGCAGGGTTTGTACAACTGCCCTTTCCTCTACCTGCACCACAGTTTCCTGCCTCTTCTCTTCCTCGCCAGCTTCCTCCAGCACCTGGTAGGGGTTCCTACGCTCCACACCCTAGTCAGCTTTCCTGAGCCTGACCCTAGTTCCCTTGGAGACAACCACTCTCCACTCTTGCTCCTCCTTCGCAGGTGTCCTGCTAGGCAGGACACCTACCTGAAGGAGTTCAGTCCTGAGGGCTTCATTTTCCCCCTTTAGAGTGTCAACCTCACTCCTCAACTGCCCCAGCTGCCTTAACAGAGTGGCCAGGAGGTCGTATTTCCCCACACTACTCTCCTCTTCCCCCAAGACACAAGGATCCAAGGAGGCCATTTTCCTTGGTCACTAACGGGAGAACTTGGGGGCACGTCCTTCTCCAAGCTGGGTCAGGTAGCAACTGATCCCTTTGACCCATGAATCACTCTTAATTTGTAGTGCCATTATCTATATATTACTTAACTAACTATCTAACATACTTGACGCATTGCAAGTGTGAAGCACAGTATCCATTTATTACAAATGACCAATCTATTCAGTCTTTTAATGAAATAATACTACTGAGAGAGAGAGTTGCATCATACTGCGACACTCGGACTACTGTAGACAAAACATCCGCGGGATGTTTAATACGGCTATAACCTATGAACAACCTTTACCTTCTACAGGTCATTGAATATTGAATATTCATAATCACACATCCATGGTTGCAAGTTATTAATTACAGTATGTAAAGTATACTAGTTACACTTCCACCCGAGATCCCTCGTCCGCGAATTGTTCTTCGACGCCACAACTGCACCCAGCTCATACGAGTACTATAAGAACAGCCCAGTCCCAACCAATGTAAAAATTATCAACAACTCGTATTCATCCAGTGTATTCACTCCCAACCAATCATTTCTTTTTGTACTGCCACAATGTTGAAATGCCCTGTAGTATAACCTTCTTCCCACTTAGTTATTATACGAGTATATCATATTTATATTACTTATGCTGCTTGTATATTATTTGTCAATCAAGTGACCCATTCCCCAATTATATAAATGCCTTCCAGCTGCTCCATGCTCTTTAAATAAACCGTTTGTTATTATTATCATTATTATTATTATTATTATTATTATTATTATTATTATTATTATTATTATTATTATTATTATTATTATTATTATTATTATTATTATTATTATTATTATTATTACACACACACACACACACACACACACACACACACACGGACCCAAGTGCTGTCTGCTTTATCATGTGAGACAAACAGCTGGTTTTGATGTCTAATACTGTGCCCGGAGCTGATGGTGAAGGCTGGCTGATATGAGGCACACCGTTTAAGTTATATAACAATGTTAACCCTTTGAGGATGATGGTTTAAACTATAATTTTCAAAGGGTTAAGAGGATACTCCTGTTAAGCCCTGGGCCTCAAAGGGTTATAGTAATTAACTAAATGCCTTACTCTTCATGTCTTCTTCCAGGAATTAGCATTATTCAGTTCTGTGTATGTCAAATCCTTTTTAAATGCGTTTCACATTAATTCCGGATTAAGACAGTAATAAATCATACATATTACTAAATTTGGCTGTATTCGATTATTTATAGACCTAGAATAGTTCTTTAGGCCGAAATTCTCATCTGATCCTATAACATATAACAAAAAACACCGATTTCGATTCGTGAAGGTGTACTTCGTGTGTAAGGCGTGAGGGAAAGGAGGGTATCATGCTTACAGTTCTACTTCTCCTCACATCGTTCCCTCACCATCCTGCCTCCATCACACCCTGCCCTCACCATCTTCTTCCATCATAATCCCCTCAAGGCCCATACGTTCCCTCCCCTTACCATCCTTCCCCTCACCCCATCTCCCATTCCCCCATCACTATTCACCTCCTCCTCGTCTCCCTCACCTCTTTTCATCGTCTTCCCTTCCTTCTTTCACCTCATCCCCTCACTCTAACTCTCTCACTCTGACCCTCTCATTTCCTCCCTTTCCTCCCTCCCCAACCTCCCATCGTCATCCTCCCTCTCCCTAAGCTCTCAGCAATCCCCCCTAACCTCCCCATCCACCCTCACCAATCCTCTCCATCCCCACTCCCTAATTTTGCTCATCACCATCCCGCCTCCACACTCCCTTATAGTATCACCCTCCCAACTCACCAATCCCTCCCCATTCCAACTCCCATCTTACCAAGCCCCCTCATCATCCTCTCCCTCCTCTCACCCCCAATCCCCTCATCTTTCCTATTCCCCTAATTCCCTCACTTGCTCACGACTCAGGCGTTTCCTCCCCCCTTTACGTGGATTGTGCGAGGAAAGTTGGATGAATATTTTACACATTTTCAGGAAAGAGTCGTCCAACGGATGGGTCAGACACCGTAAAGACCAGACGAACACCAGGCGGGAAGTAGAGACCAGCAGAGGTAATATAAAACCTCTTTAAGAGATACCCCAAGTAGTTGCTGAGGTTGGTAATTGAGAGGAAGAAGATGAAGCTGAAAAGGAAATATTATGAGAAAGAGGACGAAATTAGAAGAATTGGGAAGAAGAAGAAGAAGAAGAAGAAGAAGAAGAAGAAGAAGAAGAAGAAGAATTGGGAAAAGAGATGACCAGAGTAGAGACTCATAAAATATTTTTAGATTCCCAGAATTGCTGACATTGATAATGGGGAGAATGAAGAAGAAGAATTGGGAGGACGATGAAGAAAAAGAAGAAGAAGAAGAAGAAGAAGAAGAAGAAGAAGAAGAAGAAGAAGAAGAAGAAGAAGAAGAAGAAGATACTCATGAAATCTTTTTGAGAGATTCCCAGAGTTGCTGACTTTGATAATGGGGAGGAAGAAGGACGAAGAAGAAGCATTAGGAGGACGAATAAGAGTTAGGGTGAGGAAGAAGAATAATTAGGAAGAAGAAAAAGATTTAGAAAGAAAATGAAGAAGTGGAATTAAGAGGACAATGAGAAGAAGAATTAAGAAGAAGAAAAGGTGCAAAAAAAAAAAAAAACAACAACAGAAACGACAACAACACCAAAAATATGAAGAGGAAGAACAAGAAAAACAATATTAACCAGAAAGGTGAAGGACAGTAAAATAATAGTGTGGTGCAGTAAGTGTTGAAGAGAGTCAAGTTACATGTTATGATGATCTTTATAAACAAACTGTAGTAGTGCGTTGGTGAAGACATTGGAACACTGTATGACCAACGTAAGCAAACACCAATGGAACGTTGGTAAGGGTGATGTGGGCAAACCTAACCTAACCTAACCTTGTAAGAGACGAAATTAAGTAAAGAGATGAACGATATTAGAACAGAAAATATGTTTAGGAGTGAGACAAACAGACTAAACAGAAAGAGAGAGAGAGAGAGAGCAGACAAAGACAAACTGACAGAGGGAAAGAGAAAGACAGACACATAAACAGAAAGAGATAAAAGTATGGATGAAATGTTTGAGGATAGATGGCTCGTGGGAGTGACATAAACGTGGTAAAAAATATGAATGTGGAAATGTGTGAAGAACTTATGAGCGGAAACGTTGTGTGGAAGGAAGTATGAACACTTGTATAAAGAAGTAGAAGAAGATGACAATGAATTAATGATATGATAAAAGCAAGAGAATGAAATATTACGCTTCTCTTTCTTGGTCTTAATTTATGTTTATTTCTTCAAGCTTTATGGTCAAGATATGGTGGAAATTAAATATTTGTTGAAATTCCTTTAGGAAATTTTCAACTTGTAACCTAACTTAACCTAACTTAACCTAACTTAACCTAACCAATTTTAAACTGCAAACTTAACCTAACTAAATACAGCCAAATCCAATTAGTATCACAGCCTAATGTAACTAGTAGGTTAGACTTAGGTCAGGTCAGGTCAGGTCAGGTTAGTCTTGAACTCTGAATATCAGGAACATTATAACAAAAAGTGTTTCGTCCTGAAGACTTGATGATAAACAGAGGAACGTCCCGAGTTGAGGTGGAGCGGGGATGGTGGTCACCACCTAACCTAAACGAACTTTGAACAGACTAAGATATAATCCCCCTCCACCCACTCATCCCTTTCTTCTCTCCACCCTTCCTCTCCTCTCCTCCTTCTATCTGCCCCCTCCTCTTTCATCCCTCTGCTCTCCTTCCTCCATCCCCTCCCTTTCCTCTCTTCCCTCCACCCTCTCCTCCCCTCCCCCCTCTCTTTCTTCCCCTTCCCTCTCCCCCTCCATCTTCCTCCCCTCTCCTCCCTCTTTATTCCTCTTCCCTCTCCCCCGCCATCCTCCTCCCCTCTTATCCTTCTACCCCCCACCCCTATCTTCCCTCTATCCCCTCCCTTCCCATCTCCTCCCTCTTTCTACCTCATCCTTCTCTCCCTCCTCCAACAAAAAAAAGAAGGAAAATTTCTCCTTCTCCACGCTCAATATATTTCCAGTGTTGATAAACGACTTATGAAAAACTTCTATTCGTCTTGAAGTCTTTTGAGTCACTTCTATATTTCGCCTCGTTGGCACCTCCTCCTACCTGCCTCCTTCCTTCCCACTCATCAAAAATTTTTCCACTTTATTCTTGCATCTGTCTTTGATTTCCTGTTTGTCTCTTCCTATCATTCCCTTCCCTCTCCCCCTATCCTCCCTCCCATTTCCTCCGTCCCCCTCCCACCTCTCCTTACTCCACCTCGTCTTCCTCCTCGTGTCCATATCATCAATATAAGTTTTTGGGAGTTTTCTTTTGTTCCCCCTCCGCCGCCCCCTCCTCACCACCTCTCCTTCCCCCCTTCCTCTTCACCTCTCTCTCCGCAAGGTGTTCGGTTCCAAAATATATATTTTTTTCTTCGCTTTGTCTCCTCTCCGTCGCCGAATGGCGAATTTAACTTTCCTAGTGTTTCTTTTCCTTCTATCTCTTTGATCTCTTTACTGCCTTCCTTACTTTATTCATTTTATCCTTGGCTATTCTACTCTTTTTCTCGGTTAATGATCATTCTCCCTCCTTTTCACTTCCCCTATCCAAATTTTCTTTCTGCTCTTCCTTCCCTGATCCATTCATTCTTTCTTTATCATTCCTTCACCATCTTAGTCTATCATTTTCAATTATCTCTTCTCTCTCTTATTCATTCGTTAATGTTGTTGTTATTTCCCACCTATTTCAATGTATCTTCCATTTTAATCTTTATTCTCTAATTTATTCATCACTTTGAACATTATCTCCCTGTTCCGTGTCTATCATCCATTGTTTCTTTTCTAATTAATTCCTTATATATTTAGTCCCACTATTTCTGTTGATCGTCCTTCCATCCTTATTCATTCCTTTCTCTTTTATTCTCTTTCCTATTCCGTATCTATCGTTCCCTTGTTTCTTCCCTAATCCAATCTCTTGTTGTTGTTGTTGTTGTTGTTGTTGCCCCTGTCTAACCATCTTTATCGTCCTCTCTTCTTTTTCAATTCATTCGCTCCTTCTCTGTCTCTTGGTTCTCTGTCTCTATTCCTTCAGGTCCTAACTCTACATTTTATTACCCGTACGTTCAAGCTTCGTGTTCCCTCTCAGCGCTTCTGGGTCTCGTCACCACCTATGCTTCATTTCCGGGTCATATTATTGTCAGTCTTTATGCTTCCGGGTCCTGTCATTATGTGCTTCAAGCTTCTGGGTCATGTTACTGTCTGTGCTTCAGGCTTTCGGGTTCTGTTATTATATGTGCTTCACTTCCGGGTTCTATTAATACATGTATTTCACACATCCGGGTAACCTAACCTAACCTAACCTAACCTAACTTAAACCCATACGTCAGCAAACAGGAACTAGCTAAATCCTCGGGCTTAGTGTAAGGACTTAGACACAATAACTGATAGCCAGGTTTATCTCAGGTTCTTTCTCCTCCCATCACCATCGTGCTCAGATGTCGTCGTACTCCTTCTCTTCCTCCTCCTTGTTTTCCTCCTCTTCCTCCTCCTCCTCCTTCTGCTCCTCCTCCTTCTCTTCTTCTCTTTCTGCTCCTCCTTCGCCCTCTCTTCTTCCTTTTACCCCTTGTCCTTCGGCTCCTCCTCCTCCTCTTACAATACACTCTTTCTTGTCATCATGTCTCGTCTTGCACAATACAATGAACCCGGATATTCTTCGTGTGAATCTCATGCATTTTGACACGAACTGAACGATACTGGATTATAAAAAGCGAGAGAATGACGGAAGGATTGTCTCTAAATACAGTTGGGTTGGAAGAATCAATAGCACTCTTAGCCTATTGAAGAGCCAGGTGTTAGGAATTAATTCGTTGCCCCCTTAAAAAAATATGTATATATTAAACGCATTACATGGTCATCATAATTAGTTTGACATCATCTGGAGGTTTATTAATTCGTAGGTATAGGAGTGTTACCTGACCACTTGCCACACCTGGAATCACCTATGACCTAGGGTGGTATGTTAAGCACTCAAGATGTATTGAATTACCGCGGTGGTATGGAATAAGCAGGTTAGCGACAATCTGTGGTACGACTCCAACACTGAAATTGCTACTGTGTGTGTGTGTGTGTGTGTGTGTGTGAAGTGAGTGGGAGCGCGTGTCCCGTGTCTGTTAAGGAAAGGGGTGATTTGGGAACACTAATATTCGATAATAGCACTGTTAAGTCGGTCCCACGGTGTCAGATAAGCAGCGGTTTACGATCCTGTTAACACGGTAAAGGAGGTCATATTGGATTATTGAATGTCTTCCTGTGCTGAGGATTTGGTTGTCTTGTCTTACCTAACCATAATGTGAATATAATCTCTCTCTCTCTCTCTCTCTCTCTCTCTCTCTCTCTCTCTCTCTCTCTCTCTCTCTCTCTCTCTCTCTCTCCATTATTATTATTATTTCGTGTCACCTGCTTGTATCATTCTACCTTCTCTGTATCACTTGTCACCTCTAAACTCTAGTCATAAATATTTCGGTCATTAAATCCCTTGAACAACATTAAAACAAAAGGTCATACATCAAGGTCAGGTCAGGTCAGAATGATACGTGATAGATGCTTTCGTCTTCTGGGGATGTTATTAATAGGACTGTTTTAACTACATGTATTAACCAATTGTAGCCTGAATGACGGGCGTTCTCTAGACGAGTATGGTTTAAGTAATACAGTTACGTCTTTCATTGTTGTTGCATTTATGTGTTGTATTTCATTCTTATAAAATGTTAAAGAGAAAAATTTAATTTTATCTATCTATTTATCTGTCATCCTTACCCTTGGTGCTACTATAGTGTGCCGTCTACCGAGCTAGAGTTATGTCTACCGGGATATTTACACAGTATTTACAACTAACCTAACCTAACCTACATAAAGATAGGGTAGGTTAGGTTAGGCTAAGATAGGTTAGGTTGGGTTAATAGACGCAAATATCCTGGTAGACCATCTCCAGCTCGATAGACCGTAGACTATAGTAGCACCCTTACTCCTTTCCCTCCTTTGTGTGAGTCTTGATCAAGGGTTACGAAGATGAGAGGAGAGAGATTTTAAGGAAATAATTGAGAGAGGTGTACTCAACCAATCAACGAGAGTATCGCCTTCATATCTAAGGATTGGTGACCACAGTCTTCCACTCTAAATGTTCTCAGTGTACTAAACAGGTGTAAAAAAAAAACAATATGAAAGGTCTCTAGACAACTGGTGGAAAAATTCCCATATGCTTGTTCTTATCCTCAATATACACGAGCTGTCGACGAGGTGTATAACCTGGTCGAACAAGACTCAAAATGTGTCGCATAGATTCTAAATTTCTTCGTCTCTCATCAATGTAAATCCTACCTTCCTTACCTCTCCCTGTAAGACCATTACCTCCTTCCTTCCACAGCTGCAGGAGTGTAGGTGGAAGTACTTATCTACGGCAGCTAAGGAAATGCCCAAACTACACTTATCAGCTGATATTCCTCCCTCCCTCCGTCCCTCCCTCCCCCCTCCTTCCTTCCTTCCTCATATATATTGGCCGTCTTATCCTACACTAAAAGATCCTACGGTAAAGGATGCTCAAGTTCTTATCTCCTGGGCCAGGTTCATTCCAACCTAAGGACATCTGAGAAACACACCCACCTGAGAAACCACCCACCCACCGACACCCATCCAACACAAACACCTACCTTCACCAACACCAATCCACTCAGCTCCACCCACTTTTACTTACATCCACCCACTCACACTCACCCAACATCCACACCTACCTTCCCATACACCCATCAACCCACCCTTCCACACCCACCTTTACCTCCATCCATCCAATCATCCATCCACATACACCCACCGAACATTCACCCCCACCCACCCACCCTCACCCAATACTTATATCCACCTTCATCCACACCTACCTCCACCCACCTACTCACCCAACACCCACACCCACAGCCTTACAAGACCATTAAGATAAGCGTCTTGAGGTTACACAACATTAGATTCTCTTTATCGTCTCTCTGAGTGTCTTAGTATGTCTCTACCTCCCTTCGCTTCCCCCACACACACAGTCACACTTCCCTTCGCCTCCCTCACACACGGTCACACCTCCCTTCCGTCCTTCTGTCCGTCCGTCCGTCCGTCCCAAAACTGTGAGGTTGAAGTAGGTCTACGAAACCTTACCAGAAACCGAAATAAGTTAATCCACTTAATGTCAAGTTGAGTAAAACAAAGTGAAGTAGGACTTCCCAGAAATACCAACTATATGTTTCTTTTCACATTCTTCCATAAAGAATAAACATTTGTGAATTAATTCGGTGTTTTTTCATTCACTTAATTTCATGAGATGTACAGTTTCCTGTTAATTGCCTGGTTAATAATAATAATAATAATAATAATAATAATATAAATAATATCAACAGCAACAATCTTATGAAATATTTGTTTACAAGAATGTAATTCACAGATGATTTCCATATATCGTTAAATGGCTATAACGACCAATTATCTTTTACAGCGAACCTGAATATATCGCACACTCCCTATAACGATCTCGCCATAAGGAACAGATCTGTGAATATTAATTATTTCTGTTACCTTGTTACATTAACTCAGTATAACGACTAGATTTGTGGCTATAATAGATATTGAGCATTAGTTGCCTTCCTAAGCCGTGTGTATGTGAGTAGGGAATGAGAGTAAATCATTTAGTTACAGTAAAGTCAATGTGAAAGTTTAACGCCATCTTGGCATACCAGAGAGATACGTTCTCTGAGATGAATAAAAAACCTGTAGAAACATTTTGAAAATTCTAGTGTTGGAACCAAATTGTCGAAAAGTCTTTGTAAACTTTCACCATTAACTTGGAAAGAAGAGAAGGAAGGACTGGTTAGAATAGTCTCAGTGTAATTAAGACGCCATTACGTGAAGAATTCGAATAACGATCGTTTAATTATTAAAACTGTGATCGGTTTGGCCAAGGTGTCATTGTTGTTTTCATTCTAGTGGCCTGGCACAAATTAATTATTATTTTTATCATTATTATTATTAAGTTTATAAGAACCATTAAGGGACAAAACTCCGATATGAGTCTTTGATAGTCCAACTGGTGATACCATGTATGTCCAGGTGGATGTTCGTTTGTATGTTCTGGTGGGTGTTCATCCGTATGTGTGTGATTGTGTGATTTACTCGTACAGCTAAACAAATGGAAAGTGGTATCTGTATACTCTTGGAAAATCTATCACCACGACCCAGCAACAGCCGTGATAGTTTGTGTTGACCTGTTGTGTGTCCTGTTGAGTGATGGTGGTCACTTTCTGGACGATCTCTTATCTTCTAGGCGTTCTTTTATACCCAGGGCGTTCATTTATTTTCAGGGAGTTCTTTTATAGCTAGGGCGTTCTTTTACACAGGGCGTTCATTTATTTCTAGGGAGTTCTTTTATAGCTAGGGAGTTCTTTTATACACAGGGCGTTCATTAATTCTAGGGAGTTCTTTTATAGCTAGGGCGTTCTTTTATACACAGGGCGTTCATTTATTTCCAGGGAGTTCTTTTATAGCTTGTTTTTTTTTACCCAGGGCGTTCATTTATTTCCAGGGAGTTCTTTTATTTAGCTAGGACGTTCTTTTATACACAGGGCGTTCATTTATTTTCAGAGAGTTCTTTTATAACTAGGGCGTTCTTTTGTTACAACGTTCCTTCATATACAGAGCGTTCTTTGAAATCCAGATTGCATGTTCACATCCAGCAGCGTTCATTTATATTCAGGACAAAGAGATCTTTGTAAAGCCAAGACTCTCTCTCTCTCGCTTTGCCTTTTTAACTAATTTCTCAGTATCTCCCTTTCCCTCTATAAATCATTGTTTTTTTCCTTCATATTCCCCACTTTCTCTGTCTCCATTTCTCTCTTTCTATCTCTATATCGCTCTCTTGCGTTCCATTTCTCTCTGTCACTCGTTATGTAAGCCTGTCCTTTTTTCTTTCTTTTTCACATTTTCTCTCTCACTCTTTTTCTCTGTCTCTGTCTCTCTCTCTTTCTTTTTTTTTGTCATACTTTGTTGCCGTATTTTTCTCTGCCTTTCTTATAATCGTTCTTTTTCTTCCCTCTCTCTCTCTCTCTCTCTCTCTCTCTCTCTCTCTGTAGCATTGAAGAGTCAGGTAAACAATTAATTCGACGCCTGTTAATAATTAACACTTGTTTCAGCGTTTCAAAGACTCGTTCCAGTAGTTCGGAGCTTCGTTCCCGCATGTCAGAGACTCATTCTAGCAATTCAAAGAATCTTTCCACCCATCATCGACCACCACCAACCCACCACAACCACTCAACACCGCCCAACATTGCCACCCACCTGTCACCCCTCAGTCACCCATCACCACCCACCACCGCCTACCTAACATCGCCCAACACTTCCACCCATCTGTCAACCCTCAGGCACCCATCACCGACCACCACCAACCCACCACGGCCAGCCACTTGTCAACCCCGGCCGCCCACCACCACCCACCTGTCAACCCTCAGCCACCCATCACCACCCACCTGTCAACCCTCAGCCACCCATCACCACCCGCCACCGCCTACCTAACACCGCCCAACACTTCCACCCATCTGTCAACCTTCAGCCACCCATCACCACCCACCACCCATTACAACAGTTCTCTCCTCTCACTGCCCACATTCCGGCCACCCAATAGGTACGGCCACCCACGAGGCAGAACCACCCAGGAGGCAGGGCCATCCAGGAGACAGGGTCATCTAGGCGACAAGGTCATCTGGGAGGCTGGGCCACCCAGGAGGCAGGGCCACCCAGCTGCTGCGGGCTGCCATGGAAGAATATTTTAGATGACGAAAAACTTTTAGTGTGAAAATACGTTGAGAGCCGCGGGTGGCGTTGTGAGGTGCGTACTCTCTGTTTATATATATATATATATATATATATATATATATATATATATATATATATATATATATATATATATATATATATATATATATATATATATATATATATATATATATATATATATATATACACTCATACTATACTGTATATAAAAACTAATATTAATTATTCAGAAACATTAGGTAAAATGCTGCAAACCCAAACAGCTCATACTCCACCACTACTATCAGCACTGGAAGCCTACATCGTCACCACCACTCTAGCTTATATCACCACCATCACCACCACTATAGCTTACATTACCACCATCACTACAGTCAATATCCCCACCATCACACCACTATAGCCTACATTACCACCATCACTACAGTCAATATCCCCACCATCACCAACACTATAGCCTACATCACCACCATCATCACCACTATAGCCTACATCACCACCATTACAGTCAATATCCCCACAATCACCACGACAGTCAAAATCCCCACCATCATTACCACCACCACCACCACCACTACCACTGTAGCCGACATCACCACTATCACCACAACTACACTCAATATCCCCACCATCACCACCACTATAGTCTACATCACTAGCATCATCACCACTAAAGCGTGCATCACCATCATTACCACAAATGCAGTCTATTCCTGCCATCACTACCACTACAGTCAATATCACCACCATCACCACCACTATAGCCTACATCACCACCATTACCACCACTACAGTCAATATCCCCGCCATCACCACCACTACAGTCAATATCCCCACCATCACCACCAATATAGCATACATCACCACCATTACCACCACTACAGTCAATATCCCCGCCATCACCACCACTACAGTCAATATCTCCACCATCACCACAACTATAGCCTACATCACCACCATCACCACCACTATAGTCAACATCCCCACCATCACCACCTCTATAACCTACATTACCACCATCACCACCACTATAGGCTACATCATCACCATCACCACCACTACAGTCAATATCCCCACCAACACCACCACTAAAGGCTACATCATCACCATCACCACCACTACAGTCAATATCCTCACCATCACCACCACTATAGCCTACATCACCACCATCACCACCACTACAGTCAATATCCCCACCACCACCATTATAGCCTACATCACCACTACTACACTCAATATCCCCATCATCTCCGCCATACAGCCAACATCACCACCATCACACCACCACCACTACAGTCATTATACCCACCACAACCACCACAACCACAAAATCCACCACTACCACCACACCACAATCACCACACAACTACCACGATCACCAATACCACCACCCCCACTACTACCACAACCACAACCTCGACAGCTACCACCACCGCAGCCGCCATTTCCACCTCCACTACCACCACCATCACTACAACAAAAACAGCAATAAGAATAACCACCAGCATTATCACTACCATAACAACAAATCGACACTACCACTATTAAATCAAGAACCGGCGCCACCACTACCACAACTACTACAACCAAACCACCATCACCTCCGTTACCACCGCCAAACCACCATCACCAACATTACCATAATTATCGCCACAAAAACATCAAAGAAAACTACAATCTCTACCACAACTACCACAATCACCATTACCTCTACTAAAACTACAAAAACTAACACCACAACCACTACAACTACCACCATCAGAAGAAGCCCCACAACAGTCGACTTTCTAAGAGCGTTAAAGTTAAGACGAAATCCATGTGATGTGAGCTCTTACAAGTCTCCCACAGCGCGTCTGTTTGTTGTCGTGCTAACAAGCTTACTACACCTTGTCTGACCCTGCCTAGGTCAGGTGACGCCAGGGTAACTCTAACAAATTAATTCTAGTTCTATTATTTCTAGAGACTGATGGATTGAACTTTTATTATGGAGATGTTAATTATTATCATTGCTAAATATATGTCGGTATTTTGGTAAATCTGTGTTAAGACGAGGCTATTTTAGGTCAGGATTCCTATTATAATCACAAGTATTGTGTTGTCCTGCGATAAATAACCATCACTGACAAGGTTCTCTAAACATGGACTCACCTGGGAGGCTCGTGTGAGAGGCCTTCCTTTTCTTCCTTTTCTGTCTCATTCATTTGATAGACAAATGAAAAAGGAGACAGGTGTTCTGTGTGTGTGTGTATGTGTGTGTGTGTGTGTGGACAAGTCCTGGAGCCTACCAACCACTGCCCCGCTGCCTTGTGGATTAACCTTGGTAGGTATAAGGCTACGGGAGTAAACCCCGAACGAAATATCTGCAGTGGATCCTCGCATCAGGCAGACATACTTACAGAGCTCCGACAAGACCCCAACGGCAGTGTAGGCAGAAGAGGTGACTACCATGGAAACCCAACGACTACACCGGCGGACGAAGGCGATGCCTGATGGACAGGCTACTAAGGCAAAACCCAACAAACTTGGCTATCGACAGTCCATTGCAACTCTCCCTCTCCCCAGTCATTGCAACACTTGCACCACCGGTTCAGAAAAGGGAGAGCCAAGATGTGTGGTTGCATCCTGTGCTTCTGCGTCACCACATAAATCAACTCACGCTCAGCCATCATCCAGTTCATCATACCTCTCATCATCATCAAAACCCCTATACCCCCAAAAGTCCTATGGCGAAGGCAGAGATTACTGCCGGGAGTCTCTAGTCACAACTCGGCACATGGGCGGCACAGATAAGATGGTCTCTTATGCACTGGGATCTAGGCAGCAGTGCAATCTGGTACTGTCTGTGCGACTGAACAGCCCGTTTTGGGAGTCAATCTGCTCACCCCACATAAGGAGGAAGCTAGAAAAGGTACTCTAAACATAGCCTGCCTAAAAACCCAACCTGACTGGGCAACTGCATCCAGTAAGGTCATCCCTATGAGGTCGAAAACACAACCAAAATCACAGATCCAAACAAAAACAAACTATACAACCTCTTATGGTAGTTGCATGGAATGTCAGGACACCTTCTGGATACTGGCACAAATGAGCATTCTGAAAGAAAAACTGCCCTTATGGCAAAAGAGCTGGCTAGGTATAACATCTACATAGCAGCCATCAGTGAGTCCCGGCTCCCAGATGAGGGCCAACTACACCTTTTTCTGAAAGGGTATGCCTGCTGGAGAGAGAAACCACATTTATTGAGTTGGCTTTGCCATCCGCCAACGCATCATACACAGTCTAACTGAAATGCCTATTGGGATCAACCAGTGCCTCATGACGCTTCCAGTCGAACTGAAGCACTTACGTCATGCCTTCTTCATCAGTGCATATGCCCCAACAGTGGATGCAGAGGATGACATCAAGGAGGCCTTTTACGCTGACCTTGAAAGAGTGCCAACTTCTATCCCCATGGAAGACAAGGTTGTACTCCTTGGCGACTTCAATGCCAGAGTTGGCAGAGATGCTAACATTTGGCAGGGAACCATTGGGAAAAGTGTACTAGGCAAGTATAATCCCATCGAACTAATCCTCCTCAGCAAGTGTGCTGCGCACAACCTCACTATCACCAATATCTTGTATAGGCAGGCCGACAAGTTCTAGGGCTCATGGCAACACCCACAATCCAAACACTGGCATCTCATTGACTACATCATTGTCAGAGAAAGAAATCGCCGAGATGTCTTCATCACCCGTGCCATGCGTTGATCAGACCACTGTCACACTGATCATCGACTTGTCAGATCCAAGCTCTCACTTCACGTCGCCCCAAAACGGCAAAGGCAGCAGCCTCCAGAAGAGGTTTTGATACTAAGCATTTGGAGAATCTAGCAGTAGTACATGCTTTCAGAGAGCAGCTCGAACATGGGCTTATAAACAACCCAACAGCAAACAACGTGAATCCCAGTGCCAAATGGGATACTTTTATTACTGTTATGACAAAAACCTGCAGAGAGACCCTCGGCCAGATCAAAATAATGCACCAGGACGGGTTTGATGAAAATGACCCGGCAATCAAAGTGCTCATCAATGATAAACGTGCTGCTCTTACGGACTGGCAGAGCAACCCTCAGTCTTGGACCAAAGCTGATACCTTCCGAAAGAATAAAGCGGCAGCCCAGCGGGAACTTCGCACTCTAAAGAGCGATTGGCTTAAAAATAAAGCATGTGAAGCACAAAAACTTGCAGATCAGCACAAGATGCACGAATTTTTCATTTCCACTAAAACATTTTATGGGCCAGTCACTCGTGGCGCAGCCCCCCTCCGTTCATCTGACGGTAACCTCATAATTAAAGATGATGAAAACCTCCTTCAGCGCTGGAAAGAGCACTACCATTCATTGCTCAACCGAAACACTGATGTGGATGTCCTGACTACACAGCAGGTCCATCAGCATCCACTGACCCACCTCAGCTATCCTCTATCCGTGGATGAGGTAGCTACTGCCATCAAACAGATAAAAAATAACAAAGCCTCAGGGGCCTGATGGAATCCCAGCCGAGGTGTATAAAGCAGGAGAACCTCTGCTTACCAACCGTCTCCACTCTCTCCTGGAAAATATATGGGAAAAGGAGGAAATACCCCAAGCTATTAAAGACACCTCCATTGACAATATTTATAAGAATGTGAGAGATCGGTCAAACTGTGGCAACTACCGTGGGATCTCGCTGCTCTCCGTACCTGGCAAGATTATCGCCTGAGTCCTCCTAAACACACTTCTTCCTGAGGCGGAAAACTTCATCCCTGAATATCAATGTGGTTTTAGACCATCATGTGGCACCACTGACATGATCTTTGCTGCCCGCCAGATACAGGAAAAGTGCAAAAAACAGCGCCGTGACCTCTACATGTCTCTCATCGACCTAACCAAGGCCTTTGACTCGGTCAACAGGGAAGCCCTCTGGTGGACTTTCAGCCGTTTTGGCTGCCTACCAAAATTCATGGGCATTGTGAGGCAACCCTACGATAGCATGAACGGCAGTGTCCTGCACAACAGCACCCAGTCAGAGTTCTTCCCCATCCAAACAGGGGTTAAACAAGGGTGTATACTGGCACCCAACTCTCTTTTCCATCTTCTTGGTTGCTTTCCTTACTCGTGCCAGTGCCAATTTAGCCAATGGGGTGAACATCGAGTACCGGGTTAAGAGGGGTTTCTCAACATAACACGAATCCAGGCAAGAACAAAGGTATCTGCAGCATCCATTACTGAACTTCAGTATGCAGACGACCTCACCCTTATTGCTCACACTGAACATGATCTACAGGAGATCCTGAGCACCAAAGCAGACGTGTATGCACACTTCGGCCTTGAGGTGATTGTATGTAATATTCAGATTCTCTTTCACCCTGCCCCTGGTTCAGACACACCTCCACCATCCATCCAGTTTACGGTATTACCCACTCTAATGTTGCCCTCTTTCGGTATCTCGGCTCCCACTTGTCCACCACCGCAGACTTTGATGAAGAGATTCAGCATTGGATTAGATGTGTGTGTCAAGCCTTTGGCAGACTCCGAAATCGTGTCTTCAGCTGTAGGGAGCTGAAATTATCTACAAAACTACACGTATATCGAGCAGTGGTCCTCCCCATCCTGCTATATGGCAGTGAGACATGGGCCGCATATAGGAGGCACCTCAAGGCACTTGAAAGCTTTCACCAACGTAGTCTACGTTCCATCCTCCGAGTTCGCTGGGAAGAAGAGAAGAAATGCCAGTGTTCTTGCTGACACCAATTGTAGGAGCATCGAGGCCACCATTATTCATGAAAAACTATGTTGGACTGACCATATTACCTGCATGGATTACAGTAGACTGCCAAAGCAGCTACTTTACAGTAAACTTAACTCCGACCTGGGAGTCGATTACTCCACATCTTAACGCTTGGAGGAGTATCACACAAGAAGGTGTCAATACTTTCGAAGTAGCTCAACTGTAAACCGAGGCAGACAAGCCCCAATGCCGGAAAGAAGCTGTCACCGCCCCTCCCGCAGTAGATGGAGCCCTCTACATGTGCAACGAATGTGAACGACGCTGTGTGTCCCGTATCGGGCTCTTTAGTCACCTCAAAACTCACTAACCTAAGTGACTTCCCTAATAACTCATATCATTGTATCATAGCTGGATGATCGACATACTCTATTCCGAGTGACAGCAAAGTTGTACTAGTAGTAGTGTGTGTGTGTGCGTGTGTGTGTGTGTATGTGTGTGTGTGTGTGTGTGTGTGTGTGTGTGTGTAATGTCGATATGTCGAGATAACAGGCTTAATACACCTGGCTCAGGTGAAGGATCTGTACACTGGCCGTTATTGTCCCATTAATGTAAGGGAGAGACTGAAGAGGTGGAATGTGGTGGAGGAGAATTACGTCTGTTTATTATGGGCTGTTCTTCTCCCGTTCTGTATGTATGAGGGACACACACACACACACACACACGTTCCCATATGCCAAGAGTCTCTCAGACATATGAATACACAAGATCTGAATTTCAAAGAGGGACTCAACCTCCCCTGCCTCTGACGCCAAATAGGGTTTTTGTCCACAAAGATTCTTAAATATTATTTTTCTCACTTAACAGGAGATGTGGGTGTTTATTGTTACTAGAGTCACAGAGTGATTGTGTCGCCATCTTTCAGCCTTAGTTTAAATTTAGCAGTTGGAAGAGCTTTTGTTATATTGCAATTTAAGATAAAATTAAGTTATGGACCATTAAGAATCCATTGTTGTGTCGAATTTAATTGAACCAGCTACTCGTGCCCTCATATTTCACGTTAGGGTTACAATTCTACGTAAGCGGCCTTTAAAACTCCCTGTTTGTGTTGAAACCTTAAAAATACATCACTACGTCATAGCTTAAGTGAAGCACCCAGGCATATTCTCCTCTTTCCAATTAAGGTAAAACCAATCGACCCACAAACCTTTGAAAATCCAAGTTTGCTTCGAAAACTCAAGCGAAAAACCTATACGCTTATCTCCAATTAAGGAAAAACAAAATCGACATACGAACCTTTGAGAACTAGAGAGAGACACACAGAGGTCGCTGAAAACACATCAACAAGCTAATATGAAAAAGTTCAGGTCACGGCCCGTGTTTTTATGGCTTGGTAATGGAGTAATTGAGAGGTAATGAGGCGAGACACTGCCAAGACAAATATCTCGTCCCTGGAAATCGACTCGTCGTTTGGGGCGAGATGTGTCTGTGTTGTGTTGTTGCACCGAGGCATTTTTCTTGATAAAACTTCGTGATGGTGTCTTTGACACCAACTTTTCTTATTTAATCTCTAATGTGTGTCTTTTTTCTTGATTTTTTTTAATGATGTTTTATGAACACTTGTCATTATCTGTCATCATATACTTATGGATCATATGTTTGGTATAATATCCTGTACGCAGGCAATGAACGTTAGATACAATTATAATTTACTTCAAGAATGACAAAATAAAACCAAAAACAATATAGAGTAATACAAAGAAAAATAAGCTAAAACGATTTTGATAATCCCAAGAAATGAAAAGAGAGGCAGGAGGAAATGAAGAATGTAAGAATAAAAAGGGAAATGAAATAAGAAAGAAATGGTAGAGATGTTAAAAGAGAAACAGCTTTAAACTCACTGATACCTAACGACAAATAAATCTCCCTCTTCCCCCCTCTCCCTCCTCCCTTTCCTTCCTCCCCCTCCAGTCCTTCCCTCCCTTTCTCTTCCCTTCTCTTCCTTCCCCTCTCCTTCCCTCCCCTCCAAAAAATAGACAGACCATAAAAACGGAAAAAAAAGATGAGATAGTGATAGTGAGAACATCTTTCAAACCAGAGATCTATAACGCCACAGCTAAGTCTCTGGGACACAAGGGTAGGAAGAGAGAGAGAGAGACAGAGAAAGGAAGAGATACCGGAGAGATGAGAGAGACTCCCCCATTCTTTTACGATTTCAGTCACTCAATCTCTCAACACCCCATCTCAAAAAAGGGCGGGTTTTTTGTGGGTGGGTCCTGTTTTTATTTGTGGAGGGTCTTGTTTTTTGGGGGTCATGTTTTTTTTACTAAGGTCCCTAAAGTCCTTAAGGGGAGGGGGTGTGGGGGGTGGAATCTGTCATGAAGAAGACCTCTGGCCCTCGGTGACCCTCTGGGCGGTAAGGATAAGGGGACTTGCGGGTTATAATGGGATATTTTCGGAAGGAATTACAGCTCTAATGAGATCTTAGTTCTGAATGGTTCTCCAACCTATCGAAACTACGCTATGAGGACAGAAGGGAAACTATTAGTGATTGGGTCTATTAGGATTGGGATCTATTAAGAGAGAGAGAGAGAGAGAGAGAGAGTACTACGCCTCTCTCTCAACTCTATCTTCAATTTCCAGCCTGTTGGCTTCTTTTAAATTCCTGTCACCACCCCCCACAAGGTTTGAAAGAATATATACCATAAACCTCCCCCCCTTCAACTCTTCCTCTCACTACTAAATCAGTTTTCACTACATAGCCTTCTTTTAACCTCAGGCGCTTGTAACACCACCAGGTACCAACATTTACAAGGGATATGTTAATAATGGGAAATGTTGGTATTTTTGTGTCAGAAAAACAACATTTCTACAGTAGTGTGTTAGTTGATAGGTGTTGATATGTTTTGTATGCAGTGTTATATGTGTTGGTATGGGTAAATATTCTCTCTCTCTCTCTCTCTCTCTTTCTCTTGTGCTGAGTTACATTAGGGATTCAGGATGCAAATTGATGTCATGGTAAGTTCAATTATCATTTTCTTTCAAACATATGCGTTGGAAAAACTTGATGGAATAGAAATTGAGTTACAGGTGAAAGTAGACTTAGACTTTTTTAAGGTAATATCTCTACAATGTTAAAGTTATGAATGAGAGACAAAATGAAAGTTGATCCATTGGTGAACGTATACTAGAGTGCAGACATTGCACTCGACTAATTTCACTTCCCCACCTTTAACCTAACCTAACCGTATCATAGTTGAGTGACCTGGAGGGAGTTACCCCTGGCACACGAACTATCGACCATCAATGACAGGAAACAAACGCTATATCCACTCGGCCTCTGCACCCCAGCGATTTATTGACGAGATACGACGTAAAAAGCGTTTATACTTTTATATATCAATTTCCTTCAGGATTTAAAAAGAACAAGAATGCACGGAATGTAATCTGGGTGGAATGATGGAAGGCTTAACGTCGCTTATTCTTTCAAAAACTGGGGCGTAAAAGAGTCGTGAGAGTGGAAATTGACTGAGTGGTGGAAAAAGGAGTTGATGATGGACGTAGAGAGAGTGAGTGTGGGGGTAGGGGCGAGGTAGAAAGAGTGAGTGGGAGTGAGTTAGACAGTATGGACGAGGGGTGGGGGAGCATTTCATGTACCCAAGGGCTGTCGTGTGATTACAGCAGGGTTGGAGCAATTACACCCTTTTAAGTCAATTACAATTAAAAATACAAATACTTGCCTGAATTTTTAATTACAATTACAATTACATTTCAAATGTTCAATTACATTACAATTACAAGTTTCTACGTGCTAGCTCACCCTTTGAAAAGAAAACAGTCATGCTGTGAATATGTTTCACTTAAGACTATTATGAAAAAAGCAGACATAGGATATCAAGATTGTAGGTTATGCATCTAAGCTACTGTGCCGAGTAGCAACCTTGTAAATAAGCTACTGTGCCGAGCAGCATTTATATATATAATTACGTGGCAACACTGCACGTGTTATGTGGCAACATTGCCCCGAGGCTGCCATATGGCAAGGCAGTCTCAGTCTGACTGTGTGAGCCATGCATGGCACACGCTAGTCACCACTTGTATTTCTCTCATCCATAATAAACGGACTTCAGTGTTACCCGGTGTTTCCCTACCCATCACTGCATTCTTCAGGGAACACTTGTAACCATCATGGCGCAGTGACTGGGATCTGTGGACTTACAAAGTGTGTGAACTATGCCGACAGTTACGTCTGCCGGTGATGCGCGTCGACTCATAGTGTGTTGTGTTGTGTTGCGCTGTGTTTCGCCGTGATGTGCAGTGTTGGGCCGTCACAGTGCTTTTTAGTGACGGTGGCAGTGTTAGTGTCAGTGTATTAGTGTGTGTCTAGAGCTGAGAGTTGAGCATTGGCCTGTTTTTTGTGGTACCCACGGAGCACGCAGGCGTACACCCTTCTCGTGTGACATCCCGGGAGACACTGACGGTCTCACTCCCGCCGCATCTCTAGCCACCGGCATTAAGGCCACCACGAAGTGCTCTCTCAGACACACACACACGCACGCACTCACTCACGGACAGAACAGTGGAGACTCTGCGTTATTTCTGCGCTGTTTATGTCATATATATGTGGTTCGAGCTGTTGAGGCGCCACTTTATATACTAAACAGTGCAGTCCACGCACACACAAAGATGGGCGGTAAGAAGGGACAATGTCAAGATGGGAGACACGACTCTCCACCACCTTCCCCTCCACCGGGCGCAGACTCTCATCCTCCACCTCCAGTGACGGACATTGCCACAATTCTGAGGTGGATGGACGACCGGGACGAGAGACGCAGAGAGATGGAACTTCAGAGGGAGGAGACACGAAGAGAGGAGGAAAAGTCGCGTTTTGAGGCACTATTGGCGACCCTGGCGCTAACCCACCCTCTCTCACTCACAGGTAGCACGCTTCAAGGCGCCAGTACACTCCCTCCTCCACCACACCAGGGTCCTCCAGGTACTCTTGCCTCCAAACAAACAGCTCCCAAGGCATCTGTTCAACCCCCACCCGCCCTCTCACCATACGTCACGTTTCAGCTTTTTCGTGAGTGGAGGCGGCGTTGGACAGATTACTCCACCTCTTCAGTGACGGATGTGCTCGACCTTTTACAGGAGCATGTTAAGGGTCGGAATAACGATGCTTTGCGTCGCCGCGCCTTCACCAGCTGCAAGCAGGCGGAAAACGAATCCTTTGACGACTTTTTTGTGCGTTTGAAGAGTTTGTCGGAGGAGATCGACGTCTGCAAGGCGCACAGCCGGGAATGTGAGGAAGCCTGGATCAAGCACGGGATCTTGGCAGGTGTCAAGCAGGAAGAGTTGGTGCAGCGACTCATCCCCCTGGATACTTCCTCCACACTCCAGGTGGTAGTGACTGAATGTCGGTCGTACGAGGCCACCAAGTCCGCCACCTCTGCCTTACGGGCCCCACCTGCTGTGAGAGCTATCTCTCAGTACAAGAAGGGTAAGAAGGCGGCCAACAACGCGAAGGCTGCCACACGTTCTTCCACGCCTCCGCCTAGTGCTTCCTGCGGCAGCTGTGGAAAGCAGCATGGCCTCAAGACATGCCCGGCCGCCGACGCACAGTGTCGTGGATGTGAAAGTAAGGGCCACTGGTCTAACACAGACAGGTGCCCTGCACGAGGCCGAGTGTCAGGCCTGTGGTCGCTATGGACACTACGACAAGTGCTGCCGCCAACCCAAGCCCAAAGCCCGAGACGAGGAGAAAGCAGCGCACTTCCCTCGGGGTGGTTATGCGCAGCCCCCCTCCAGATGGCCCACAGCCCCAAAGCAGCAGTGCATCAGGAGGGTGGACTCAACCACACGCCCCAGGGCTACCCTTCCCTACCATCCGCATCAGCGTCAGTAAATTTTAGTGAAATTTATCGAAAATCTAACGCATAGCCGCATTAGTGCATTACAATTAAAGAAAGTGAACATTGCTTGGACTTCATTCTTAACAACCCAACTAACAATATTTTTTCTTCGTTTCTAGATTCTTACGGTTTATAAGTTGATAATATTTGCGATGGCTGCTTTGTGCTTGTGATCGAGGAACCAAATATCCAGCCATCTCAGGTCATTATCTTGGGTCTGGGAGAGAGCCCCTGATGTCGGAAAGGGTTTCACATTGAGAGATGCTTTTGAGACACGGTAAGTTTTAATCAGGCAAATCAGTGAAAAGAACCAAAACAGTCTTACACAAACAAAGACATTGCCAGTGATATGACCAAAGCTATTCTCGGGTACAGGCATGACTCTTGGCGCTTAATCGTTTCAGTTCCTAAGCCTCCAGTCATAACAAGTCAGAAGAAGATTAGTGAGAGACTGCTAGCCAGTTGGGGAAAAGCGTAAGATATTCTCTTGGGAGAGGAAAACTTGCAGTTATGACAGCTTTCATACAACTGACCAGTTA